>NC_086106.1:9807500-10015000 GCF_963921235.1 Mobula hypostoma
ACACAAAGGCACGAAAACAAATGAATATAAACAGGTAGAGATGAACTCAGAGAGAGGGAGTTCAAAGTACATTTATAATCAAAGTAAATATATATATACACACACAACCCTGAGATTCATTTTCCTGCGGGCATACTCAGCAAATAGTCATAGTCATACTTTATTGATCCCGGGGGAAATTGGGTTTCGTTACAGTTGCACCATAAATAATAAATAGTAATAAAACCATAAATAGTTAAATAGTAATATGTAAATTATGCCAGGAAATAAGTCCAGGACCAGCCTATTGGCTCAGGATGTCTGACCCTCCAAGGGAGGAGTTGTGAAGTTTGATGGCCACAGGCAGGAATGACTTCCTAAGACGCTCTGTGTTGCATCTCGGTGGAATGAGTCTCTGGCTGAATGTACTCCTGTGCCCACCCAGTACATTATGTAGTGGATAGGAGACATTGTCCAAGATGGCACGCAACTTAGACAGCATCCTCTTTTCAGACACCACCGTCAGAGAGTCCAGTTCCATCCCCACAACATCACTGGCCTTACGAATGAGTTTGTTGATTCTGTTGGTGTCTGCTACCCTCAGCCTGCTGCCCCAGCACACAACAGCAAACATGATAGCACTGGCCACCACAGACTCGTAGAACATCCTCAGCATCGTCCGGCAGATGTTAAAGGACCTCAGTCTCCTCAGGAAATAGAGACGGCTCTGACCCTTCTTGTAGACAGCCTCTGTGTTCTTTGACCAGTCCAGTTTATCATCAGTTCGTATCCCCAGGTATCTGTAATCCTCCACCATGTCCACACTGACCCTCCTTGGTGGAAACAGGGGTCACCGGTACCTTAGCTCTCCTCAGGTCTACCACCAGCTCCTTAGTCTTTTTCACATTAAGCTGCAGATAATTCTGCTCACACCATATGACAAAGTTTCCAACCTACCAAATCTATAGAATGGTAATTATAACAGGACCAATGCAAGATCAATCAGGGTGCAGAAGACAACAAACACTGCAAATGCAAATATAAACAAATAGCAATAAATAATGAGAACATGAAATATATAGATAATGAGGGCTTAAAGAAAGTCTGGGGATGCTGGAAATCAAAATCAAAATGCTGGAGGACGCAAACACGAGGAAATCTGCAGATGTTGGAAATTGAAGCAACACAGAAAAAATGCTGGTGAACGCAGCAGGCCAGGCAGCATCTATAGGAAGAGGTATAGTTGACGTTTCGGGCTGAGACCCTTCGTCAGGACTAACTGAAAGGAGAGATAGTAAGAGATTTGAAAGTGGGAGGGAGAGGGATGGAGCTAAGAGCTGGAAAGTTGATTGGCAAAAGGGATACGAGGCTGGAGAAGGGAGAGGAACATGGGAGCGGAGGCCTAGGGAGAAAGAAAGGGGGAAGGGGAGCTCAAAGGATGGGCAAGGAGTTATAAATGTAAAGGGCTGGCGAAGAATGAAACTGATAGGAGAGTAGAGTTCTCAATGGGTGAAAGGGAACAAGGAGGGACATTATGAACACTCACTGCTTCGAACCAGCTGTGTCTCACAAAGTTGTTCTCCCCCGCTCCCAATACCCAACTACTCTCTGAAGTCTGAAAGCTGGTGAGTAAATCTGATTCTGTGACCTTTCTCCACCTGTGAGTATGTTGGATTTCTTTTGAAACACAGAGTAGCAGTTGATATTTAGTATAGTGTCTTCGGACCTTGCTGTGTTAAATTAAGCGCCGAAGTCTCCACAAATTGGATTAGTAAGTATGCAGATGATACTAAAATAGGTGGAGTTGTGGATAATGAAGTAGGTTTTCAAAGCTTGCAGAGAGATTTAGGCCAGTTAGAAGAGTGGACTGAAAGGTGGCAGATGGACTTTAATGCAGAAAAATGTGAGGTGCTACATTTTGGTAGGACTAATCAAAATGGGGCATACATAATAAATAGTAGGGCATTGAAGAATGCTGTAGAACAGAGGGATTTAGGAATAATGGTGCATAGTTCCCTGAAGGTGGAATCTCATGTGGATAGGGTGGTGAAGAAAGCTTTTGGTATGCTGGCCTTTATAAATCAAAGCATTGAGTATAGGAGTTGGGATGTAATGTTGAAATCGTACAAGGCATTGGTAAGGCCAAATTTGTAGTATTGTGTACAGTTTTGGTCACCGAATTGTAGGAAAGATGTCAACAAAATAGAGAGAGTACAGAGAAGATTTACTAGAATGTTACCTGGGTTTCATCACCTAAGTTACAGAGAAAGGTTGAACAAGTTGAGTCTTTATTCTTTGGAGCGTAGAAGGTTGAGGGAGGACCTGATAGAGGTGTTTAAAATTATGAGGGGAACAGATGGAGTTGACGTGGATAGGCTTTTTCCATTGAGAGTGGGGGAGATTCAAACAAGAGGACATGAGTAGAGTGTTAAAGGGCAAAAGTTTAGTGGTAACATGAGGGGGAACTTCTTTACTCAGAGAGTGGTAGCTGTGTGGAACGAGCTTCCAGCAGAAGTGGTTGAGGCAGGTTCAATGTTGTCGTTTGAAGTTAAATTGGGTAGATATAGGACAGTAAAGGAATGGAGGGTTATGGGCTGAGTGGAGGTCAGTGGGACTAGATGAGAGTAAGAGTTCGGCACAGACTAGAAGGGCCGAGATGGCCTGTTTTCCTGCTGTAATTGTTATATGTAACGGATTCGAGATTTGGTTCATTTACTCAGAATCTGCGCGCCTCGGAGACGGCTGATCAGGTGCGCATGCGCCGAGAGCCGCGGCGCGAGAACGTTGCGCATGCGCTCACTAGACAACGGCCTAACGGATTCGGAGCGGCGGGTAAGAGCGGAGCTCCGCGCCCCGCCGGGGGGACGAATTGCCGCGCGTTCCGGTCACGCCACCATAGCCCTGAACTCTGGGGTGAAAAACGGCCCTTCCCCGGGGTTATCTCGGCTGATGAGCAGCGGGCCTGGGCTATTTCTGTGGCTGACAGACGGGTATCTGGTTCGTGGGGTGCGCTGGTTTCTGGTCTGCGGGGGGTTCTGGGTACAGGGACGGCCATCGGGGGCTGCGGGGCGTGATTTAGACCGCTCTCGGATGGGATGGAAGCGGTTAGATCTCCCAGACCAGCTCCAGTAGGCCAATCAAACCACTTCCCTGTCATACTCGGAGCAAGAAGGCTGCGGGTGAACGGCTAAGGATGTCTGGAGTGTAGGCAGTTTTACTAACAACACACATCAAAGTTGCCGGTGACCGCAGCAGGCCAGGCAGCACCTCTAGGAAGAGGAACAGTCGACGTTTCAGGCCGAGACCCTTCGTCAGGACTGGGATTTACTACTCGGGGTTAAAGAGAGGCAAGACTGCGCAGGCGCGTGACCTCAGCCAGTAGAGCGGGAAAAGTTTCAAAAGATTACCGCCATATCCGGAGTGAGAGGCGGCAGAGTGAAAGGGCTTTGGCGTTAACGAGGCGAGGTAGGTCAACCTGTGTTAATTGCGGAAAGGAAGCATGTGTGTGAGGCCGGTTTTTTGTGCTCGCTGTCAGATGTGGGAGGTCCTGGAGTCTCCCAGCCTCCCGGAAGGCCATACCCGCACCTGGTGTGTCGAACTGCAGCGCCTAAGGGACCGCGTTAGGGAACTGGAGATGCAGCTCGATGACCTTCGTCTGGTCTAGGAGAGCGAGGAGGTGATAGAAAGGAGTTATATGCAGGTGGTCACACCGGGGCCACAAAGGACAGACAAGGGGGTAACAGTCAGGAGGGGGAAGGGGAAGAGTCAGGTACTAGAGAGTATCCCTATGTCTGTACCCTTTGACAATAAGTACTCCTATTTGAGTACTGTTGGCGGGGGGGGGGGCGGACAGCTTACCTGGGGGAAGCAACATTGGCCGTGCCTTTGGCACAGAGTCCGGCCCTGTGGCTCAGAACGGTAGGGAAAGGAAGAGGAAGGCAGTAGTGACAGGAGACTCTATAGTTAGGGGGTCAGACAGGCGTTTCTGTGGATGCAGGAAAGAAACTCGGATTGTAGTTTGCCTCCCAGGTGCCAGGGTCCGGGATGTTTCAAATCACGTTCAAGATATCTTTCAGTGGGAGGGAGAACAGCCAGAGATCGTGGTACATATTGGGACCAATGACACAGGTAGGAAAAGGGAAGAGGTGCTGAAAAGAGAGTTAGGAAGGAAGTTGAGAAGCAGGACTGCAAAGGTAGTAATCTTGAGATTACTGACTGTGCCATGTGACAGTGAATATAGGAATAGAATGAGGTGGAGGATAAATGTGTGGATGAGGGATTGCACTTGAATCCCAGGGGGACCAATATCCTGGCGGGGAGGTTTGCTAAGGCTACTGGGGAGAGTTTAAACTGGAATTGGTGGGGGGTGGGAACTGAACTGAAGATACTGGGGAAGAGGTGGTTGGCTCACAAATAGAGAAAGCTTGGAGACTGTGTGAGGGAGGATAGGCAGGTGATAGAGAAGAACGCGCTCAGACCAACGGTTTGAGATATGTCTATTTTAAGGCAAGGAGTGTTGTGAACAAAGCGGATGAGCTTAGATCGTGGATCAGTACTTGGAGCTATGATGTGGTGGCCATTACAGAGACTTGGATGGCTCAGGGACAAGAATGGTTACTTCAAGTGCCAGGTTTTAGATGTTTCAGAAAAGACAGGGAGGGAGGCAAAAGAGGTGGGGGCGTGGCACTGTTGTTCAGAGATAGCGTCACGGCAGCAGAAAAGGTGGACGTCATGGAGGGATTGTCTACGGAGTCTGTGTTGGTGAAGGTTAGGAACAGGAAAGGGTCTTTTTCTAAATCTTTTTATTGAATTAGTACACAAAAGGTAAAACATATAGAAACTAATACACTTGCGATATAAATTTACAAGAGATATTAATACATAAAAAAATACAAACAGTGCAGTTTAGTTATAAAATAATGAGGTAATATAGTAGTATACTAATTTTCTATATATATCAATAAAGAGAAGAAAAAAGCCAAAAAATCCCCCCAAAAAACCCACCGTGCAACTAACCTAAAAGCAAAGCAGTGGGCTAAGTAGGTACCAAGTAGACTTAAACAACTTGAACAATCACGTCCTCAAACCCGACCTCCATTAATAACAATTAAAAACCAAGAAGGGAATGTAAATGTGGTCAAAGAGGAAAAAAAGTTACATTAAATGAAAATGTTGAATAAAAGATCTTCAGGTCTGTTCAAATTTAACTGTAGTATCATAAAGATTACTTCTGATTTTTTCCAAATTTAAACATAGTATTGTTTGAGAGAACCAAAAAAACGTAGTTGGGGTATTAATCTTCCAATGTTGTAAAATACATCTTTTCGCTATTAAAGTGAGAAATGCAATCATTCTACAGGCTGAAGGGGAAAGATTACTGGAGGTTTTAGGTAATCCAAAGATAGCAGTAATAGGATGGGGAGAAATATCTGTATTCAATACCTTCGAGATAATATTAAAAATGTCTTTCCAAAAAGTTTCCAAAGTCGGACAGGACCAAAACATATGAGTTAAGGAGGCTATCTCCCCATGACATCTGTCACAAAGAGGGTTAAAATGAGAGTAAAAACGAGCTAATTTATCTTTAGATATATATGCTGTATGAACAACTTTAAATTGAATTAGGGAATGTTTGGAACAGATAGAGGAAGTATTGACTAGTTGTAAAATATGTGCCCAGTCATCCGCTGAGATAATAAAGCCCAATTCCTTTTCCCAATCTGACTTAATCTTATCAAATGGAGCTTTCCTAAGTTTCATAATAGTATTATATAATAATAGCCGATACACCTTTCTGACATGGATTAAGGTTAATTATAGTATCTAAAATATTTGTGGGGGGTAACGCCGGAAAGGAAGAGAGAATGGTACTTAGGAAATTTCTAACTTGGAGACATCTAAAAAAATGTATTCTTGGTAAGTTATATTTATTAGATAACTGTTCAAAAGACATAAGGGGACCATCTGAAAATAAATCCAAAAACCATGGGTCTTCCAAATTTGAAAGGCACGGTCTGTAGAGGAAGGGGGAAAGAATATGTTGCCTAAAATAGGAATCGCTAGCCCAAGTTGATTAAGATAGAAAAATTTTCGGAATTGAAACCAGATGCGTGAGGTATGTTTAACTATCGGGTTGCAAACCTGTTTATGGCGTTTCAAATCGAAAGGAAGAGGAGAACCTAAAATGGAGCCAAGTGCATAACCTTGAGCAGATTGTAATTCCAATACTACCCATTTAGGAATGGATAGTGTGTCTTGGTCAAGTAACCAAAATTTCATGTGTCGAATATTAATTGCCCAGTAATAAAATCTAAAATTAGGTAATGCCAAGCCTCCATCTCTCTTAGCTTTCTGTAGATGTATTCTACCCAGTCTCGGGTTTTTAATTTGCCAAATAAATGAAGAAATTTTAGAGTCAACTTTGTCAAAAAAGGATTTTGGAACAAAAATTGGTAATGCCCGAAATATATATAAAAATTTTGGCAGAATAAACATCTTAACAGCATTAATACGACCAATCAAAGTTAAATAAAGTGGAGACCATTTAAAGGAAAGTTGTGTAATGTGGTCAGTTAAGGGTAGGAAATTAGTCTTAAATAGATCCTTATGTTTACAGGTAATTTTAATCCTAAGATATGAAAAATGATTATTAACCAATTTAAACGGCAGGTTCTGATATAAGGGAACTTGCTTAGTAGTCGGGAAAAGTTCACTCTTATTGAGATTTAACTTGTAACCCGAAAAAAGACTAAATTGTGCTAATAAATCTAAAGCTGCAGGAATAGATTTTTGAGGATTAGAAATATATAAAAGTAAGTCATCAGTGTACTTTATGAGACTTTAAACCAAGAGTTATACAAATAATGTTAGGAGATTCTCAAATAGCAATTGCAAGAGGTTCTAATGCTATATCAAATAATAAAGGACTAAGAGGACAACCTTGTCTGGTACCTCAAAAAAGAGGTGAAAAGGGTGAATTTAAAGTGTTAGTACGAACTGAGGCTATAGGAGAATGATATAACAATTTGATCCAGGATATAAATTTCGGGCTGAAGTTAAACATTTCAAGCACCTTAAATAAGTAAGGCCATTCGACCCTGTCAAAGGCTTTTTCAGTGTCTAGGGAAATGACACATTCAGGATCATTTTGTGACGGGATATAGACAATGTTTAAAAGTGTACGAATATTATAAAAAGAGTAACGATTTTTAGTAAAACCCGTTTGGTCTTCCGAGATGACATAGGTAGGAAAAGGGATGAGGTCCTGAAAGGAGAATATAGGGAGCTAGGAAGGGAGTTGAGAAAAAGGACCGCAAAGGTGGTAATCTCGGGATTACTGCCTGTGCCACGCGACAGTGAGAGTAGGAATGCGATGAGGTGGAGGATAAATGCGTGGCTGAAGGATTAGAGCAGGGGGCAGGGATTCAAGTTTTTGGATCATTGGGACCTCTTTTGGCGCAGGCGTGACCTGTACAAAAAGGACAGGTTACACTTGAATCCTAGGGGGACCAATATCCTGGCAGGGAGATTAGCGGGGGCTACTGAGGTGACTTTAAACTAGAATGGTTGGGGGGTGGGAATCAAATTAAGGAGGCTAGACGTGAGGAGGTTAGTTCACAACAGGGGGATGGGAACCAGTGCAGAGAGACAGAGGGGTGTAAAGTGAGGGTAGAAGCAAAAAGTACTAAGGAGAAAAGTAAAAGTGGCAGGCCGACAAATCCAGGGCAAGCATTAATAAGGACCACTTTTCAACATAATTGTATAAGGGCTAAGAGAGTTGTAAAAGAGCGCCTGAAGGCTTTGTGTGTCAATGCAAGGAGCATTCATAATAAGGTGGATGAATTGAAAGTGCAGATTGTTATTAATGATTATGATATAGTTGGGATCACAGAGACATGGCTCCAGGGTGACCAGGGATAGGAGCTCTACGTTCAGGGATATTCAATATTCAGGAGGGATAGACAAGAAGGAAGGGGAGGTGGGGTGGCGTTGCTGGTTAAAGAAGAGATTAACGCAATAGAAAGGAAGGACATAAGCCAGGAAGATGTGGAATCGATATGGATAGAGCTGCATAACACTAAGGGGCAGAAGACGCTGGTGGGAGTTGTGTACAGGCCACCTAACAGTAGTAGTGAGGTCGGAGATGGTATTAAACAGGAAATTAGAAATGTGTGCAATAAAGAAACAGCAGTTATACTGGGTGACTTCAATCTACATGTAGGTTGGGTGAACCAAATTGGTAAAGGTGCTGAGGAAGAGGATTTCTTGGAATGTATGCGAGATGGTTTTTTGAACCAACATGTCGAGGAACCAACTAGAGAGCAGGCTATTCTGGACTGGGTTTTGAGCAATGAGGAAGGGTTAATTAGCAATCTTGTCGTGAGAGGCCCCTTGGGTAAGAGTGACCATAATATGGTGGAATTCTTCATTAAGATGGAGAGTGACATAGTTAATTCAGAAACAAAGGTTCTGAACTTAAAGAGGGGTAACTTTGAAGGTATGAGACGTGAATTAGCTCAGATAGACTGGCAAATGACACTTAAAGGATTGACGGTGGATATGCAATGGGAAGCATTTAAAGGTTGCATGGATGAACTACAACAATTGTTCATCCCAGTTTGGCAAAAGAATAAATCAAGGAAGGTAGTGCACCTGTGGCTGACAAGAGAAATTAGGGATAGTATCAATTCCAAAGAAGAAGCATACAAATTAGCCAGAGAAAGTGGCTCACCTGAGGACTGGGAGAAATTCAGAGTTCAGCAGAGGAGGACAAAGGGCTTAATTAGGAAGGGGAAAAAAGATTATGAAAGAAAACTGGCAGGGAACATAAAAACGGACTGTAAAAGCTTTTATAGATATGTAAAAAGGAAAAGACTGGTAAAGACAAATGTAGGTCCCCTGCAGACAGAAACAGGTGAATTGATTATGGGGAGCAAGGACATGGCAGACCAATTGAATAATTACTTTGACGAAGGGTCTCGGCCTGAAACGTCGACTGCACCTCTTCCTACAGATGCTGCTTGGCCTGCTGCGTTCACCAGCAACTTTGATGTATGTTGGTTGAATAATTACTTTGGTTCTGTCTTCACTAAGGAGGACATAAATAATCTTCCAGAAATAGTAGGGGACAGAGGGTCCAGTGAGATGCAGGAACTGAGCAAAATACATGTTAGTAGGGAAGTGGTGTTAGGTAAATTGAAGGGATTGAAGGCAGATAAATCCCCAGGGCCAGATGGTCTGCATCCGAGAGTGCTTAAGGAAGTAGCCCAAGAAATATTGGATGCATTAGTGATAATTTTTCAAAACTCGTTAGATTCTGGACTAGTTCCTGAGGATTGGAGGGTGGCTAACGTAACCCCACTTTTTAAAAAAGGAGGGAGAGAGAAACCGGGGAATTATAGACCGGTTAGCCTAACGTCGGTGGTGGGGAAACTGCTGGAGTCAGTTATCAAGGATGTGATAACAGCACATTTGGAAAGCGGTGAAATGATCGGACAAAGTCAGCATGGATTTGTGAAAGGAAAATCATGTCTGACGAATCTCATAGAATTTTTTGAGGATGTAACTAGTAGAGTGGATAGGGGAGAACCAGTGGATGTGGTATATTTGGATTTTCAAAAGGCTTTCGACAAGGTCCCACACAGGAGATTAGTGTGCAAACTTAAAGCACACGGTATTGGTGTGGGTGGAGAATTGGTTAGCAGACAGGAAGCAAAGAGTGGGAATAAACGGGACCTTTTCAGAATGGCAGGCGGTGACTAGTGGGGTACCGCAAGGCTCAGTGCTGGGACCCCAGTTGTTTACAATATATATTAATGACTTGGATGAGGGAATTAAATGCAGCATCTCCAAGTTTGCGGATGACACGAAGCTGGGTGGCAGTGTTAGCTGTGAGGAGGATGCTAAGAGGATGCAGGGTGACTTGGATAGGTTGGATGAGTGGGCAAATTCATGGCAGATGCAATTTAATGTGGATAAATGTGAAGTTATCCACTTTGGTGGCAAAAATAGGAAAACAGATTATTATCTGAATGGTGGTCGATTAGGAAAAGCGGAGGTGCAACGAGACCTGGGTGTCATTATACACCAGTCATTGAAAGTGGGCATGCAGGTACAGCAGGTGGTGAAAAAGGCGAATGGTATGCTGGCATTTATAGCGAGAGGATTCGACTACAGGAGCAGGGAGGTACTACTGCAGTTGTACAAGGCCTTGGTGAGACCACACCTGGAGTATGGTGTGCAGTTTTGGTCCCCTAATCTGAGGAAAGACATCCTTGCCATAGAGGGAGTACAAAGAAGGTTCACCAGATTGATTCCTGGGATGGCAGGACTTTCATATGAAGAAAGACTGGATGAACTGGGCTTGTACTCGTTGGAATTTAGAAGATTGAGGGGGGATCTGATTGAAACGTATAAGATCCTAAAGGGATTGGACAGGCTAGATGCAGGAAGATTGTTCCCAATGTTGGGGAAGTCCAGAACGAGGGGCCACAGTTTGAGGATAGAGGGGAAGCCTTTTTGGACCAAGATTAGGAAAAACTTCTTCACACAGAGAGTGGTGAATCTGTGGAATTCTCTGCCACAGGAAACAGTTGAGGCCAGTTCATTGGCTATATTTAAGAGGGAGTTAGATATGGCCCTTGTGGCTACGGGGATCAGGGGGTATGGAGGGAAGGCTGGGGCGGGGTTCTGAGTTGGATGATCAGCCATGATCATAATAAATGGCGGTGCAGGCTCGAAGGGCCGAATGGCCTACTCCTGCACCTATTTTCTATGTTTCTATAATATAAGGAAGTGCTTTTTCTAGTCTGTTTGCTAATAATTCAGAAAAAATTTTAGAGTCAACATTTAACAAGGATATTGGTCTATAAGATGCACATTGAGCGGGGTCTTTCTCCTTCTTTAATATTAAAGAGATCGATGCTCTATAAAAGGATTTCGGGTAGTTTACCAAGTTTTAATGAGGCCTCCAGAACCCTGAATAGCCAAGGGATTAATGAGGATGCAAAAAATTTAAAAAATTCCATGGTAAACCCATCAGGACCAGGAGCTTTCCCCGGGTTCATAGAAAAAATAACATTCTTAATCTCATCAGTGGTAAAGACACTAATAGCAGTTATATACAGGCCTCCAAACAGCAGTCGGGATGTGGACTACAGGTTGCAGCTGGAAATAGAAAAAGCATGTCAGAAGGACAATGTCAAGATAATTATGGGGGATTTTAATATGAAAGTGGATTGGGAAAGTCAGGAAGGTAATGGATCTCAGGAGAGGGAGTTTGTAGAATGCCTACAGGATGGCTTTTTGGAGCAACTTGTCCACAAGCCCACCAGGGAACCGGCTGTTTTGGATTGGGTGCTGTGTAACGAACCTGAGGTGATTAAGGAGCTGGAGGTAAAGGAACCTTTTGGAAGTAGTGATCATAATATGATTGAGTTCAGTTTCAAATTTGAAAAGGAGAAGCTGGTATCAGGTGTATCGATATTTCAGTGGAACAGGGGAAATTACAGTGGTATGAGAGAGGAACTGGCCCAAGTCAATTGGAAAAGTAAACTAAATGGAGGGACAGCAGAGCAGAATTGGATGAAATTCCTACAAGAAATAAGGAAAATGCAGGAAAAATATATTCCAAGATAAAAGAAAATCATGAATGGAAAAATGGCATAAAGGTGGCTAACGAGAGAGGTTAAGGCAAAAATAAAAGCAAAAGAAACGGCATACAAGGAAGCAAAAATTAGTGGGAAAAATGAAGACTGGAAGACCTTTAAAAACTTACAGAAAGAAACTAAGAAAGTCATTAGGAAAGAAAAGATGAATTATGAAAGGAAGTTGGTGATTAACATAAAAAAGGATACTAAGAGTTTTTTTAAATATATGAAGAGTAAAAGAGTGACAAGGGACCAATTGAAAATGATGCTGGAGTAATTATAATGGAAACAAAGAGATGGTGGAGGAAGTGAATGAGTACTTTGCATCAGTCTTCACAGTGGAAGACATGAGCAATATACCTGATAGCCAGAGGTATCAGGGAATAGAATTAGGTACAGTCAAGATAACTAGAGAGAAAGTGCTTGGGAAGCTAAGTGGACTAAGAATAGATAAGTCTCCCGGTCCGGATGAGGTGCACCCAAGGGTTCTGAAGGAGGTGGCTTTGGAGATTGTGGAAGCATTGAAAATGGTCTTTCAGGAATCAATAGACTCTGGCGTGGTTCCGGAGGACTGGAAGGCTGCAAATGTAGTTCCGTTATTTAAGAAAGGAAGGAGGCAGCAAAAAGAAAATTACAGACCTATTAGACTGACATCGGTGATTGGAAAGATAATGGAGTCAATCCTCAAGGACGAGGTTATGAAATACCTCGAGGTGCATGACAAGATAGGCCGAAGCCAGCATGGTTTCATGAAGGGAAGATCCTGCCTTACCAACTTATTGGAATTTTTTGAGGTAATCTCAAATAAGATTGACAAGGGAGAGGCTGTGGATGTTGTGTACTTGGAATTTCAAAAGGCCTTCGATAAGGTGCCGCATATGAGGCTGCTTAATAAGATGAGAGCCCATGGAATTATAGGAAAGATATTGAAATGGGTGGAGCATTGGCTGATAGGCAGAAAGCAAAGGGTGGGAATAAAGGGATCCTATTCTGATTGGTTGCCGGTTACTAGTGGTGTTCCGCAGGGGTCAGTGTTGGGGCCACTTCTTTTTACGATGTATATCGATGATTTGGATTATGGATTAAATGGTTTTGTGGCTAAGTTTGCGGATGACACCAAGATAGGTGGAGGAGCAGGAAATGTTGAAGAAACAGAAAGGTTGCAGAGAGACTTAATCAGTTTAGGAGAGTGGGCAAAGAAATGGCAGATGAGATACAACGTTAACAAATGTATGGTTGTACATTTCGGAAGAAGAAATAATCGCGCAGATTATTATTTAGATGGGGAGAAAATTCAAAAATCGGAAGTGCAAAGGGACTTGGGGGTCCTCGTGCAGGATACCCTAAAGGTTAACCACCAAGTTGGATTGGCGGTAAGGAAAGTGAACTCTGTGTTGGCATTCGTTTCAAGAGGAATAGTGTATAAGAGTAAGGAGGTGTTGATGAGGCTCTATGGGGCATTAGTGAGACCTCATTTGGAATACTGTGTGCAGTTTTGGGCCCCCTATCTTAGAAAGGATATACTGATGTTGGAGAGAGTTCAGAGAAGATTTACGAGGATGACTCCTGGAATGCAGGGGCTAACATATGAGGAGCGTCTGTTGGCTCTTGGATTGTATTCATTAGAGTATAGAAGAATGAGAGGGGATCTCATAGAAACGTTTCGAATGTTGAAAGGGTTGGACGGAGTAGATGTGGAAAGGTTGTTTCCCTTGGTGGGTGAGTCCAGGACAAGAGGCCATAGTCTTAGAATTAGAGGGTACTCATTTAAAACAGAGATGTGGCGAAATTTTTTTAGCCAGGGGTCGTGGATTTGTGGAATTCGTTGCCACATACAGCTGTGGAGGCCCGATCATTGAGGGTGTTTAAGGAGGAGATTGACAGGTATCTAATTAGTCAGGGTATCAAGGGATATGGGGAAAAAGCCGGAAATTGGAACTAGATGTGTGAATATTTTAGCTCATGGGGGAGCTGCGGAGCAGACTCGATGGGCCGAATGGCCTACTTCTGCTCCTTTGTCTTGTCTTGTGTAAAGAAAGTATCTAACATAGAAGATATATCGTGTGAAATCTTAGGGAAGTCTAGGTTATCTTAAAAAGTCACACATATGTTTAGAATCTCGTGGAGACTCTGATTGATATAAAGAAGAATAAAAGTCCAAAAAGGATTGATTAATCTCAGCTTGATCAAATGTCAGTTGATCTTTTTGATTATAAATCTGAAAGGGTCAATAACTTTACTGGGTGTTTTTTATAGGCCGCCCAATAGTAACAGGGATATCAAGGAGCAGGTAGGGAAACAGATCCTGGAAAGGTGTAATAATAACACAGTTGTGATGGGAGATTTTGATTTCCCAAATATTGATTGGCATCTCCCTAGAGCAAGGGGTTTAAATGGGGTGGAGTTTGTTAGGTGTGTTCAGGAAGGTTTCTTGACACAATATGTAGATAAGCCTACAAGAGGAGAGACTGTACTTGATTTGGTATTGGGAAATGAACCTGGTCAGGTGTCAGATCTCACAGTGGGAGAGCCGTGAAAGAATAGGACCTATCGAGTGTGACAGTGGGAAAATGTGTATGGAACCGGAGGAAGTAGCAGAGGTACTTAATGAATACTTTACTTCAGTATTCACTATGGAAAAGGATCTTGGTGATTGTAGGGATGACTTTCAGCAGACTGAAAAGCTTGAGCATGTATACATTAAGAAAGAGGATGTGCTGGAGCTTTTGGAAAGCATCAAGTTGGATAAGTTGCCGGGACCAGATGAGATATACCCTAGATTAGTGTGGGAGGTGAGGGAGGAGATTGCTGAGCCTCTGGCGATGATCTTTGAATCATCAATGGGGATGGGAGAGGTTCCGGAGGATTGGAGGGTTGCAAATGTTGTTCCTTTATTCAAGAAAGGGAGTAGGGATAGCCCAGGAAATTATAGACCAGTGAGTCTTACTTCAGTGGTTGGTAAGTTGATGGAGAAGATCCTGAGAGGCAGGATTTGTGAACATTTGGAGAGGTATAATATGATTAGGGATAGTGTTACTCGTGTTAATTTTGGAGAATAATAATAAAAAGATTTGAATAGTCAGCATGGCTTTGTCAGGGGCAGGTCGTGCCTTACGAGCCTAATTGAATTTCTTTGAGGATGTGACTAAACACATTGATGAAGGTAGAGCAGTAGATGTAGTGTATATGGATTTCAGCAAGGCATTTGATAAGGTATCCTATGCAAGGCTTATTGAGAAAGTAACGAGGCATAGGACGCAAGGGGATATTGCTTTGTGGATCGAGAACTGGCTTGCCCACAGAAGGCAAAGAGTGGTGTGACAAGTGGTGTGCCTCAGGGATCTATTGTGGGACCCCTACTCTTCGTGATTTTTACAAATGACCTAGATGAGGAAGTGGAGGGATGGGTTAGTAAGTTTGCTGATGACACAAAGGTTGGAGGTGTTGTGGATCATGTGGAGGACTGTCAGAGGTTACAGCGGGACATTGATAGGATGCAAAACTGGGCTGAGAAGTGGCAGATGGAGTTCAACCCAGATAAGTATGAAGTGGTTCACTTTGGTCGGTCAAATATGGTGGCAAAATGTAGTATTAATCGTAAGACTCTTTCTTGGCAGTGTGGAGGATCAGAGGGATCTTGGGGTCCGAGTCCATAGGATGCTCAAAGCAGCTGCGCAGGTTGACGCTGTGGTTAAGAAGGCGTACGGTGTATTGGCCTTCATTAATCGTGGAATTGAATTTAGGAGCCAAGAGGTAATATTGCAGCTATATAGGAACCTGTTCCGACCTGGACTACTGTGCTCAGTTCTGGTCGCCTCACTACAGGAAGGATGTGGAAGCCATAGAAAGGGTGCAGAGGAGATATACAAGGATGTTGCCTGGATTGGGGAGCATGCCTTATGAGAATAGGTTGAGTGAACTTGGCCTTTTCTCCTTGGAGCGACGGAGGATGAGAGGTGACCTGACAGAGGTGTATAAGATGGAGAGGCATTGATCATGTGGATAGTCAGAGGCTTTTTCCCAGGGCTGAAATGGTTGCCACAAGAGGACACAAGTTTAAGGTGCTGGGGAGTAGGTACAGAGGAAACATCAGGGGTAAGTTTTTTACTCAGTGTGGTCAGTGCGTGGAATGGGCTGCCAGCAACGGTGGTGGTGGTGGATAAGATAGGGTCTTTTAAGAGACTTTTAGATAGGTACATGGAGCTTAGAAAAGTAGAGGGCTATTGGGGAGTCTATTAATTTCTACGGTAGGGACATGTTCGACACAACTTTGTGGGCCGAAAGGTGTGTATTGTGTTGTAGGTTTTCTATGTTTCTGTATTCATTAACATTGACTTTGGTGAGCTTATCACTGTCAATGGACTCCAGGGGGTGGAGTCACAGTAGTTAAAATGTCTCCAGGAGCGTCCGTGTAACTCTGTGGGGCTCAGAACCTAGAGCTGGACTGAGCCAGCTCAGAGATTGATGCAGCAATGGCCCATTCTGATACAGATAGGAAGACAGAGAATTTCATCGTCAGTTCAGATGCCTGAACCCGGTTAAAAATGGGGAGCATTCCTCCAATTTGAGTTGAGCCGTGCTTTAACGCTGTGACGTCAGACTCACCATAGGGGTGAAAGTTATCTCATCTGAGTTGTTATCCTTCACAAATTGATGTTTTCTCTATACTTTGCAGGGCACAAAAGGCAAAGGATTTGAATACGTGAATCTGAAACAGAACAACAAACAGGCAAGTTCCACCGTATGTTGTCATCAATCTTTGAATGTGGAGGAGGAGATACTTGAGAAAACAACACACCATTTGTAGCAAAGAGAACTGGAACACGTGCTCAGTGTAGGAGAGAGATTTGGATGAAGCAGCCTGGAGATAAACCTTGTAAATTCTCTTCAAGTTATTGAAGGAGTGAACAAGTATTTCCATTGTAACGCCAATATATCAGTGGTGGGACTTTGGAGCAGAAGGTGTATCTCAGCCCATCTAGAAATGTGCTTTGTGTGTGAAATAAAGTTTTCTGGTTATTCTCTGTGAAATCCACTGCAACTCAGTGCCTGCCAACACACCAGCATCTGTTCACTGGAGATCAGATCTTCAGCTGCATTGTCTGTGTGAAGGATTGACGTCTGACTTGATGAATTGACAGGGAATTGATAGGAAGATAATCGTTCACCTGCTCTCGGTGTGGGAAGGGATTCACTCACTCAGCCGACCTGCGGACACACCGGTGAATTTGCACTGGGGAGAGCCCGTTCACCTGCTCCGCGTGAGGGAGGGGCTGTACTCAGGAATCCAGCCTGAAGATACATCAGCAAGTTCACAGCATAGTGAGATTGTTCAGACGACGCTAAGCAATTCATTCTGTCATCCAAGCTGAAAATCCACCAGAAAATTCACAACGGTGAGAGGCTGTTCACTTGCTCCGTGTGTGGGAAGACAGTCACTTGATCATTCATCTCTTCCGTGTGTGGGACGGGATTCACTCACATGTGATGAGTCACCCCCAAATGCACTGCAATGAGAGGCCGTTCATCTGCTCAGACTGTGGGAAGGGATTCACTCGCTCATGCAACTTAATCAGGCACCAGCGATTTCATTGTGGGGAGAAGCCATTCAGCTACTTAGACTGTGGGAAGCGAATTACTCAGTCGTCACACCTGCAAGTACACTGGCGTGTTCACAGTGGAGAAGGGCCGTTTATCTGCTCTGTTTCTGGGAAGCGATGTACTCAATCATCTGACCTGATGAGGCACCAGTGGGTACACACTGGGGAGAGGCCGTTCACCTGCTCTGAATGCGGGGAGAGATTCACTCATTCGTCCCACCTGATTTGTCACCAGCAAGTTCACACAGGAGAGAGGCCGTTTACCTGTTCAGACTGTGGGAAGGGATTCACTGAATCATCACACCTGCACGCACACCAGCGGGATCATGCAGAAAAAAAACCATTCACCTGCTCTGACTGTGGAGATGCATTTGATCAGTCATCTCAACTGCAAGCACACCAGCGAGTTCACAACGGGGCGGGACCGTTTATCTGCTCTGATAGCGGGAAGCGATGCACTCGATCATCTCAGTTGATGAAACAACGTGTTCGCACTGCGGAGAGACTGTTCACATGCTCAGAATGTGGAAAGGGATTCGCTTCGTCATCTCACCTACTATCACACCAGGCAGTTCACACTGAGGAGAGGCCGTTCACCTGCTCTGAATGTGGGAAACAATTCACTCATTCATCTGATCTGATACGTCACCAGAAGGTTCACACTGGGGAGAGGCCATTCACCTGCTCAGAGTGTGGGAAGGGATTCACTCGGTCATCCCATCTCCTGGCACACCAGAAACTTCACACTGGGGAGAGGCCATTCACCTGTTCAGACTGTGGGAAGGGATTCACTGAATCGTCTCACCTGCACGCACACCAGCGGGTTCACACAGGAGAAAAACCATTCACCTGTTCCGTGTGTGGGAAGGGATTCACGCACTCATCTCACATGAGAAGACACCAGCGAGTTCACTCTGGGGAGAGGCCGTTCACCTGCTCAGACTGTGGGAAGGCATTTACCCAGTCATCTCACTTGCAAGTACACAGACGTGTTCACAGTGGAGAGAGACCATATATCTGCTCTGTTTGTGGGAAGCGATGTTCTCAATCATCTGACCTGACGAGGCACAAGCGAATTCACACGGGAGAGAGGCCATTCACCTGCTCTGAATGTGGGAAGGGATTCACTCGGTCATCTAACCTACTAGTACACCAGGCAGTTCACACTGGGGAGAGGCCGTTCACCTGCTCAGTGTGTGGGAAGGGATTCGCTCACTCGTCCTATCTGATAAGTCACCAGCGAGTTCACACCAGAGAGACGCCATTCACCTGCTTAGAATGTGGGAAGGGATTCACTCGGTCGTCTAATCTACTGGCACACCAGCGGGTTCATACAGAAAAGAAACCATTCACCTGCTCTGACTGTGGAGATGCATTTGATCAGTCATCTCAACTGCAAGCACACCAGCGAGTTCACAACAGGGCGGGACTGTTTATCCGCTCTGATAGCGGGAAGCGATGCACTCGATCATCTCAGCTGATGGAACAACGTGTTCGCACTGCGGAGAGACTGTTCACATGCTCAGAATGTGGAAAGGGATTCGCTTCGTCATCTCACCTACTATCACACCAGGCAGTTCACACTGAGGAGAGGCCGTTCACCTGCTCTGAATGTGGGAAACAATTCACTCATTCATCTGATCTGATACGTCACCAGAAGGTTCACACTGGGGAGAGGCCATTCACCTGCTCAGAGTGCGGGAAGGGATTCACTCGGTCATCCCATCACCTGGCACACCAGAAACTTCACACTGGGGAGAGGCCATTCACCTGTTCAGACTGTGGGAAGGGATTCACTGAATTGTCTCACCTGCACGCACACCAGCGGGTTCACACAGGAGAAAAACCATTCACCTGTTCCGTGTGTGGGAAGGGATTCACGCACTCATCTCACGTGAGAAGACACCAGCGAGTTCACTCTGGGGAGAGGCCGTTCACCTGCTCAGACTGTGGGAAGGCATTTACCCAGTCATCTCACCTGCAAGTACACAGACGTGTTCACAGTGGAGAGAGACCATATATCTGCTCTGTTTGTGGGAAACAATGTTCTCAATCATCTGACCTGACGAGGCACAAGCGAATTCACACGGGAGAGAGGCCATTCACCTGCTCTGAATGTGGGAAGGGATTCACTCGGTCATCTAACCTACTAGTACACCAGGCAGTTCACACTGGGGAGAGGCCGTTCACCTGCTCAGTGTGTGGGAAGGGATTCGCTCACTCGTCCTATCTGATAAGTCACCAGCGAGTTCACACCAGAGAGACGCCATTCACCTGCTTAGAATGTGGGAAGGGATTCACTCGGTCGTCTAATCTACTGGCACACCAGCGGGTTCATACAGAAAAGAAACCATTCACCTGCTCTGACTGTGGAGATGCATTTGATCAGTCATCTCAACTGCAAGCACACCAGCGAGTTCACGACAGGGCGGGACTGTTTATCCGCTCTGATAGCGGGAAGCGATGCACTCGATCATCTCAGCTGATGGAACAACGTGTTCGCACTGCGGAGAGACTGTTCACATGCTCAGAATGTGGAAAGGGATTCGCTTCGTCATCTCACCTACTATCACACCAGGCAGTTCACACTGAGGTGAGGCTGTTCACCTGCTCTGAATGTGGGAAACAATTCACTCATTCATCTGATCTGATACGTCACCAGAAGGTTCACACTGGGGAGAGGCCATTCACCTGCTCAGAGTGTGGGAAGGGATTCACTCGGTCATCCCATCTCCTGGCACACCAGAAACTTCACACTGGGGAGAGGCCATTCACCTGTTCAGACTGTGGGAAGGGATTCACTGAATCGTCTCACCTGCACGCACACCAGCGGGTTCACACAGGAGAAAAACCATTCACCTGTTCCGTGTGTGGGAAGGGATTCACGCACTCATCTCAAGTGAGGAGACACCAGCGAGTTCACTCTGGGGAGAAGCCGTTCACCTGCTCAGACTGTGGGAAGGCATTTACCCAGTCATCTCACTTGCAAGTACACAGACGTGTTCACAGTGGAGAGAGACCATATATCTGCTCTGTTTGTGGGAAGCGATGTTCTCAATCATCTGACCTGACGAGGCACAAGCGAATTCACACGGGAGAGAGGCCATTCACCTGCTCTGAATGTGGGAAGGGATTCACTCGGTCATCTAACCTACTAGTACACCAGGCAGTTCACACTGGGGAGAGGCCGTTCACCTGCTCAGTGTGTGGGAAGGGATTCGCTCACTCGTCCTATCTGATAAGTCACCAGCGAGTTCACACCAGAGAGAGGTCGTTCACCTGCTTAGAATGTGGGAAGGGATTCACTCGGTCGTCTAATCTACTGGCACACCAGCGAGTTCACACTGGGGAGAGGCCGTTCACCTGTTCAGACTGTGGGAAGGGATTCACTGAATCATCACACCTGCACGCACATCAGCAAGTTCACACAGAAAAAAAACCGTTCACCTGCTCAGACTGTGGGGATGCATTCGATCAGTCATCTCAACTGCAAGCACACCGGCGAGTTCACGACAGGGAGGGACTGTTCACCTGCTCAGAATCTGGGAAGACGTTCACTCGGTCCTCTCATCTTTTATCAGAGTCGGTGGTTCACAGTGTCGAGAGACCGTTCACCTGCTCAGTGTGCGGGAAGGGATTCACTCGGTCATCCCATCTCCTGGCACACCAGAAACTTCACACTGGGGAGAGGCCATTCACCTGTTCAGACTGTGGGAAGGGATTCACTGAATCGTCTCACCTGCACGCACACCAGCGGGTTCACACAGGAGAAAAACCATTCACCTGTTCCGTGTGTGGGAAGGGATTCACGCACTCATCTCAAGTGAGGAGACACCAGCGAGTTCACTCTGGGGAGAAGCCGTTCACCTGCTCAGACTGTGGGAAGGCATTTACCCAGTCATCTCACTTGCAAGTACACAGACGTGTTCACAGTGGAGAGAGACCATATATCTGCTCTGTTTGTGGGAAGCGATGTTCTCAATCATCTGACCTGACGAGGCACAAGCGAATTCACACGGGAGAGAGGCCATTCACCTGCTCTGAATGTGGGAAGGGATTCACTCGGTCATCTAACCTACTAGCGCACCAGGCACTTCACACTGGGGAGAGGCCGTTCATATGCTCAGTGTGTGGGAAGGGATTCGCTCACTCGTCCTATCTGTTAAGTCACCAGCGGGTTCACACTGGAGAGAAGCCGTTCACCTGCTTAGAATGCGGGAAGGGATTCACTCGGTCGTCTAATCTACTGGCACACCAGAGAGTTCACACTGGCGAGAAGCCATTCACCTGATAAATTGTGGGAAGTGATTTACTGAACAGTCACATTTGAACACACACCAGTGAGGTCACACAGGAGAGAAACCATTCACCTGTTCTTTGTCTGGGGAGGGTTTCACTCATTCATTCAGAAGTGTTAAGACACAAACGACTTCACTCTGGGGAGAAGCCATTCACCTGCCCCATCTGTGGGAAGGGATTCATCCAATCAGCTGAACTGCTGAAACACCAGCGGGTTCACAGTGGGGAAGCCCGTTCACCTGTTGTGAATGTGAGAAGGGATTCACGCAGTTACACCACATTGTGAAGTATTCAGAGGGTTTACACTGAGAGGCTGCATCCCTGGCCTGTGTGAGTAAAGAGATTTACTCGTTCATCCTACCTGCTGATTGTGGGGTGGCATGTACGACATCTTCTCACCTGTAGACACCATCATGCTCACAGTGGCCAGGGACCACTCGTCTGCTCTGTGTGGCCGGGGTTCACTCGCTCAGCCCACAGGCAGAAACACCAGTTGGTTCACAGTGGGAAGAGGGCATTCACCTGTTGTGTGTGTGGGAGGGATATACTCTGTCATCCAGCCTGAAGATACGTCTGCGAGTTCCCATTGCAGAGTGACTGTACACCTGATCGGACTCTGGGTACCGATTCCTTGAGATCTCCAACCTCAGGACACGTAAGTGAGTTCACACTGGAGAGGGGTTATCCGTCTGGTCTCTGTGTGGGAAAGAATTCATTCAGTTGTTTCAGCCTCTAAGCACCAGCAAGTTGGCACAAGGGAGTAGCTGTTCACCTGTTCTGAGTGTGGGAAGGGTTTAGTTGAGTTAACCCACCTTGTGAGGCTCCATTAAGTTCACAATAAGGTGAGGCCACACTTCTGTCCTGAATGAGCAAAGAAATTTGCTCAGTTGTCCCTCCTGATGAGACTCCAGCAACTTCACATAAGGAGAAGGTTCAAATAAGCTGTCTGTTGTGTTTGTATTTTTAGGTATCACGGCAGCTGGATCTAGTTTCAAGCTCCTGAATGTTTCTTGAAGTCAGATTCTGTTGTTTTGGCAGCTGCTGATCACACCCAGGACTGAACTGAGCATTGGAGGGGTTTGTTCTGCTGCTGTCAGCAGTAAAAGAGACTGGTGTTTAACGTTGTAGATCTGTGACAAATAAATCAGTTGCATTTCAAATTGTCGTGGAAACACTAACTAAAAACATTCAGTGACCTTGAGTTGTGTTTTAAGAATTTATTAACATGATATCGTGGGGAGCCTGCAGCAGTCTCCACCACCACAGGAACTCTGAATTTTAGTTATATAGAGCTCATATTATACAGCAACTTCACATAGCTTTGGCATCCCACGGTCAGCACCTGATCAATCGCTTAAAAGACATGTCGATTATCCCTAAGCGCGAGTCTAACAGTTCTTCCTGCTTCCTGTTATCAGTACTCATAATTTACCCCAAGACGCATCCTCCCTTCTGGTTCCAGAGGCCTAGTATCTTACTATTTCCTGGTTCCTGGTAGTGCGCTTATCATCCAAGGTTATTCTTGACACACATCAGCAGTCTTAAGCCCAGCTACTCCAGAGTGGTCAAGTATCCAATCACACACTAGTTTTAACTCTTTCTACTACAAATCCCTCCTTGTTGATCTTTCAGATTCGTACTCCCTTCTTTCTGAAAAGGGCTCATAACCCACTGGGTAAGGGCGCATCTTTAAACATTCCTCTTCATCATAACTGTCCTCTTCTTCCCCGTCTCCCGTGATGTGAAGTTGCACAGACCCAGCGAATGCATAGTTGTATGACACAATGAACTACCATCGCTAAGCAGACCAGGGCAATGAGACCGTAAAAGGGGGGCTGTAACAGGGAAAATATTGCTTCTAACACTGATTTACACCACCTAAGTAAATCCCGGCCTTCTGGAGGGGCTTGAGAGTTCGGTTTATGTATTTCATCTCACGGATGGGTCATATTTTCTGAAGCATCGAGTATAGGTGCAACATTCTTTCCCGACTAAAGCACAGACCCCTCATTCCCTGGCTAATACATAGTCTCGGGCCATCCTGTTCTGTAAGGTCACCAGTGGAAGATTTTGCATTTCCTGGTTCAGAATGGCAAAACCCTCTATAGGCTTATTGGCCAGCTGTTCTAGTTCTAAACCTATATTGTCTATTGTATGGTATGGGCATTATTTACTGCACCCCAGCAAGGGAGCAATCCTGCCAAAATCTTTATTCCCCGCAGAAATCTGAAAAGCACATCTAGTTTGTGAGTGTAGGTGGTCTGCATGAGAAACATTGAGTGGTGGGACTATAGTTGTAACAGAGGCAGACAATTTTCCCAAATAGCAGCAGCCAGCCCATTACCTAGGGAGCCACGGATATGCCCTAGACCCACAAATCCAGCTTACCCCGGGCACCCCATATGTTCCCATTGCCGTCCATATACCATACAGGTGGTGAACCGTAACTTTGGTCTAATTTTTACTTGTCCAGTACTCTCTGCTGGTCACATTGTCGGGTTGATCGGGTCACTGCATTAGAGGTGCAACGGACGTATCACACAAGGAAAATCCTGACTAGTTGTTCTTACAACGGACTGCAGCCAGAGCTACGCGTGGTTTGGCACAGTGGTGGTGTTGAAGCTATTATCTAAAGCCCAAGCTTGGAGACAACAGGGGAGCTCAGTGCTGTGAAGTTAGTGGTGGCACTGCCCCATAACTTAACACTATTCAAGACCAGATACTGTACGGAGTCGAGACAATTTCGAGCAAACTCGCTTCCTGAAATGGTTTCAGCCTGTAATCCTACCAATATACATAGCAAACATTCTTTTCTAACCGGCAGGAGTTTAAGATATGCAGGACTCCGCAGAATGGGGAACTGCCATGCAAGCATAGTAGTTTGTTAAATTTGCACGGTAGGCCGTATAATTAGCAAACTGCCACCACGTATTGTATAAGTGTGGGTGACCCTGTCCTTCCTTCATATTCTCCAAAATTCTTCTCCACTTGCCTATTTCTTTGTATTTGCCCTCTGGCACTGTTAGGTACTTAATCAATCCTACCCCCCAATATGATTATTACCACTACTTCCTTCATGTTATTCCTCTAGCTTTCTTTTTTAATCTTTTTATTAGTTTTCAAGTTCATAAACATAACAACAATAGTGATAAAGAGAGATTGGAACTACATTATTGGTAATAAAAATATACAAGAGAAACTACAAATAGTACAAGTGTAACAGACTTCCAAACTCTTAATATAATTAATCATGAAGAAAAAAAGAAATAAAAAGGATATCACAAAGAAACCCCCCCAAAAAAACAAAAAAGCTAAGAAAAAAACTAAATTACTAGACCCAAAAAAAACCCCCAAACAGAACAAAACAAGGCTGAACCAATATATTAGATCGAATTCATTCATTAATGTCGTCAACTCCGCTCTTCTATTCATATATTCTAAGTTAATAAAAAGGATTCAGAAAAGGTCAGACTACATCATATGAAAATGTTGAATAAATGGCTTCCAAGTCTCTTCATATTTAACTGAAGGATCAAAAATGACACGTTTTTTTTTCTAAATTTAATCATGATATAGTTTGGGAAAACCATTGAAATGTAGTAGGAGGATTGGTCTCTTTCCAATTCAATAAAATGGATCTTCTGGCCATTAATGTAACAAATACGATTATCCGACAAGCTGAAGAGGATAAAGAGCTATGTTCCATCATTGGCAAACCGAAAATTGCCGTAATAGGATGGGGTTGTAAATCAAAATGCAAAACTTGCAATAATATCAAAAATATCTTTCCAAAATTTTTCCAAGAGAGGGCAGGACCAGAACATACAAGTCAAAGAAGCCACCTCAGAGTGACATCTGTCACAAGTAGGATTTATATGGGAGTAAAAACGAGCCAGTTTATCTTTAGACATGTGGGCCCTATGTACTACCTTAATTTGTATCAGCGTATGTTTAGCACATATAGAGGAAGAGCTAACTAATTTTAAAAAAAATTCTCCCATTTCTGTATAGGTAAGTGAAGTTGAAGTTCCCTTTCCCATTCATTTTTTATTTTATCAGATATAGCTGGCTGTATTTTCATAATTATATCATAAATAGTTGCTATTAATCCCTTCTGATAAGGATTTAAACCTAAAAATTTTTGCGTGATATCAGTTGAGTATGAAATCGGAAAGGTAGGCAGCGTGGTATTTAAAAAGTTTCTTATTTGTAAATATCTAAAAAAAAATGGGATCTGGGCAAGTTATATTTAGCAGACAACTGTTCAAAAGACATGAAACAGTTATTCAAAAATAAGTCATGGAAACATGTTCTACCCTTCATTTCCATATCAGAAAGGCTTGATCCATTACAGAGGGTTGGGAAAAAATTAGATATAATAGGGCTTGATAAAATAAATTTGTTCAAACCAAAAAATTTACAGAATTGAAACCATATTCGTAATGTGTGTTTAATTATTGGATTAACCAATTGTTTATTCAATTTAGAAAACACAAAGGGGAGTGAAGTTCCTAAAATAGAAACCAATGAAAACCCTTGTACAGAGTAACCTTCGAGGTTTCCCAATGTGGACTTGGAATTATATCCCAATCTTGTGTCCAAAATATTAAATATTGAATATTAATTGCCCAGTAAAAGAATCTTAAATTCGGCAAAGCTAAACCACCATCTTTCTTGGACTTGTGTAAATATTTTTTACTTAACCTGGGATTTTTATTCTGCCATATATAAGAGGAAATTTTAGAATCAATAGTATCAAAAAAAGATTTAGGAAGAAAAATTGGTACCATTTGAAATAGATATAAAAGTTTAGGTAGAATAATCATCTTAATAGCATTGATTCGGCCAATCAGTGATAGAGAATGGGGACCATTCAGTAAGCAATTGTTTAACCTGACTAATTAACGGTTAAAAAAAAAGAGCTTAAATAAGTCCTTGTGTCTCTTAGCAATTTTAACCCCCAAATAAGTAAAATAGTCAGTAATCACTCTGAATGGTGATCATCTATAAATGGGAGCCCGCATATTTAATAGAAAAAATTCACTCTTACTAAGATTCAATTTGTAACCAGAGAAACTACTAACCGAGCAAGCAGAGATAATACCGCCGGAATGGGTTTCTCACGGTAAATCATCTGCATATAGTGATAATTTATGTATCTCATTCCCACGGGTAATGACAGTTCCAGGGCAATATCGAATAATAATGGACTAAGAGGACAACCCTGCCTAGTACCACGAAATAACTGAAAAAAGGGAGATCGTTGATTATTGGTAAATACCGAAGCCGAAGGAATAAGGTATATCAATTTAATCCAAGATATAAATATCGGACTAAAATTAAATTTTTCAAGCGTATTAAACAAATATGTCCATTTGACTCTATCAAAAGCTTTCTCAGCGTCCAATGAAATGACACATTCTGGAGTTCTGGTGAAGGAGTATAAACAATATTCATTAATCCCCTAATATTAAAGGAGGAGTAACAATTTTTAATAAACCCAGTCTGATCAACAGAAATAATTTGAGGCAATACATTCTCCAGTCTTGTTGCCAATATTTTAGGAAAAAATCTTAGAATCCCCATTTAGCAAAGGGATAGGCCTATAAGATGCACATTCAGTCGGATCCTTATCTTTTTTAAGAATTAGGGAAATAGAAGCTCGATAAAAAGATTGGGTTAATTGACCTATAAATACTGCATCCTTAAAGATTCTACATAGCCAAGGAGAAAGTACAGTAGAAAAGGATTTTTAAAATTCTACTGTATAACCGTCTGGACCAGATGCTTTACCTGAATTCATCGAGAAAATAGCATTCTTTATTTCTTCTACCGTAATAGGTACATCTAGTTTTAAACGTTCATTGTGTGGTAATTTTGGAATATTCAATTTCTTTAAAAATTCGTACATTTTAGTGGGGTCATCAGGTAATTCTGATTGATATAAAGAAGTATAAAATTCTTGAAAGGATTTGTTTATCTTATCATGATCAACTGTCAGAGTACCATCTTTTTTATGAATCTTAACAATCTGGCGTTTAACCGAAGCTGATTTCAGTTGAGTAGCCAGTAGTTTCCCAGTTTTATCACCATGTACATAAAATTGGCTGTTTTAATTAATTTGTTTTGGGACTGGGACCTGCTTTATTGCTTTTATTTGATCCCTTCCCAAACTTCGCCAACCTTTACTGAGCTGGAATCCAAAGTTTCTTATTTGTAAATATCTAAAAAAAATGGGATCTGGGCAAGTTATATTTAGCAGACAACTTCAAAAGACATGAAACAGTTATTCAAAAATAAGTCATGGAAACAGTCACTTGGCAAAGCTGCATTTTCTCCACAGATACCCTGTGCCCTCTTCCTGCCATATGTTCAGGGAGTGTTAAAGAACCTGTCAGATATTGTGGCCCTGTAGCAGAAGCTATCAGGATGTCACCTGCATCCTGAATCAGAGAGGAATATTCGGATAGCTGGCATTCGGCCAAATTATTTTTAACTGCTGCGACACACACTGCGGGGCTTTCGGTCTACCCCTGGGGCAGACGTATCCACGTATATTGCTGGTTCTTATAAGTAAAAGCAAATAAATACTGGCTATCCTTGTGCAAAGGTATGCAGAAGGAACGCCGAGCACAGATCAACTACAGTAAAGGTGCTAGCTCCCGCAGGTACAGAAGTATAATGTTGGTGTCCGGCACCAGTGGAGCAAGAGGGATGACGATCTTATTAATGGCTCTTAGGTAATGCACAAAACGCCAGTCATTTCTCTGGCCCGTTTTTGAAAAGGTAATATAGGAGTGTTACACGGGCTTTGTGTCTTCACCAGCACCCCTTGCTGCAATAATGAGTCAATACCTTCTTGGGCTTCTGTAGCTATACTTCTGCTCCCATTTCGTATGTAAAACAGAAACAACCAACAAGCAATATATTCAATGTCAGCAGGTATTGTGTGTGTTCAGTCAGTTTACCGAGTCCAATGTCGCCACATCCCTGCTCCTCATCATATGGTCCGGCCCTCACTGTCTAGAGCCCCAAACTCTGACCTCTGCTGACCCGTCTCTGGTTTCCTGCCCCTGCTCCATTGAACACCCAACTAATGGTTCCCCACTTCCCTCTTGAAGTTCAGAGGACGGTGGTGCATTCTAACAACCCTGCTGTGTAAGACACAGCCCTGCGGAAGCAGTGAGAATGACCCACGACATTGAGATGAGCCAGGAGTAAGGAGGTTAACAACCAATGTCATTCTCCCTCAGTCCAGAGATTGAAGGGACAAAGAACACAGGAGACAACCGCAGTGAGCTCGTTCTTCTTAAGTCGGCAGAAAGTCATGCAGGGAATTCCAGGGAAACTTCCTCAGACGTAGCGTAAGTGACCATTTGGAACCCATCACCACAGGCAGAGTGAGAGGTGAACAGCAGGGATGGAGTTAAAAGGGCTGTCGTAGAACAGACACACTGTCAGACCAGCTGGGCTGAATTCACTCCCCACTGTACACTGTGTATGCTGTAGATTCACTGAGCACCTGAGACAGGGTTTAAAATAGAATTTATTTGTCATTGATCCAGAATATTAAACTCAGTCCCATTAAAGTTGAACATCTTCAAAAGAAACTCCTCCCAAGCCCAGTGACCAGGGTGGGGCACTGGATGCTGAGCAGCAGTGATAATTGCAGAGTTCGACACCCAATTGTCCCATTTCAACTTGCCTCTGGATTCAGCAACTGTGATGGTGAAATATCCAACATGCAGCTTGTTTAAACTCCACCCCCCCCACCCCCGAGTGTGAACTCAATAGTGTTCACTCACTACCAAGGTTGTGTACAGGCCACCTAACAGTACTAGTGAGGTCGGAGATGGTATTAAACAGGAAATTAGAAATGTGTGCAATAAAGGAACAGCAGTTATAATGGGTGACTTCAATCTACATGTAGACTGGGTGAACCAAATTGGTAAAGGTGCTGAGGAAGAGGATTTCTTGGAATGTATGCGGGATGGTTTTTTGAACCAACATGTCGAGGAACCAACTAGAGAGCAGGCTATTCTGGACTGGGTTTTGAGCAATGAGCAAGGGTTAATTAGCGATCTTGTCGTGATAGGCCCCTTGGGTAAGAGTGACCATAATATGGTGGAATTCTTCATTAATATGGAGAGTGACATAGTTAATTCAGAAACAAAGGTTCTGAACTTAAAGAGGGGTAACTTTGAAGGTATGAGACGTGAATTAGCTAAGATAGACTGGCAAATGACACTTAAAGGATTGACGGTGGATATGCAATGGCAAGCATTTAAAGGTTGCATGGATGAACTACAACAATTGTTCATCCCAGTTTGGCAAAAGAATAAATCAAGGAAGGTAGTGCACCCGTGGCTGACAAGAGAAATTAGGGATAGTATCAATTCCAAAGAAGTAGCATACAAATTAGCCAGAGAAAGTGGCTCACCTGAGGACTGGGAGAAATTCAGAGTTCAGCAGAGGAGGACAAAGGGCTTAATTAGGAAGGGGAAAAAAGATTATGAGAGAAAACTGGCGGGGAACATAAAAATGGACTGTAAAAGCTTTTATAGATATGTAAAAAGGAAAAGACTGGTAAAGACAAATGTAGGTCCCCTGCAGACAGAAACAGGTGAATTGATTATGGGGAGCAAGGATATGGCAGACCAATTGAATAATTACTTTGGTTCTGTCTTCACTAAGGAGGACAAAAATAATCTTCCAGAAATAGTAAGGGACAGAGGGTCCAGTGAGATGGAGGAACTGAGTGAAATACATGTTAGTAGGGAAATGGTGTTAGGTAAATTGAAGGGATTGAAGGCAGATAAATCCCCAGGGCCAGATGGTCTGCATGCTAGAGTGCTTAAGGAAGTAGCCCAAGAAATAGTGGATGCATTAGTGATAATTTTTCAAAACTCGTTAGATTCTGGACTAGTTCCTGAGGATTGGAGGGTGGCTAATGTAACCCCAATTTTTAAAAAAGGAGGGAGAGAGAAACCGGGGAATTATAGACCGGTTAGCCTAACGTCGGTGGTGGGGAAACTGCTGGAGTCAGTTATCAAGGATGTGATAACAGCACATTTGGAGAGCGGAGAAATGATCGGACAAAGACAGCATGGATTTGTGAAAGGAAAATCATGTCTGACGAATCTCATAGAATTTTTTGAGGATGTAACTAGTAGAGTGGATAGGGGAGAACCAGTGGATGTGGTATATTTGGATTTTCAAAAGGCTTTTGACAAGGTCCCACACAGGAGATTAGTGTGCAAACTTAAAGCACACGGTATTGGGGGTAAGGTATTGGTGTGGGTGGAGAATTGGTTAGCAGACAGGAAGCAAAGAGTGGGAATAAACGGGACCTTTTCAGAATGGCAGGCGGTGACTAGTAGGGTACCGCAAGGCTCAGTGCTGGGACCCTAGTTGTTTACAATATATATTAATGATTTGGATGAGGGAATTAAATGCAGCATCTCCAAGTTTGCGGATGACACGAAGCTGGGCGGCAGTGTTAGCAGTGAGGAGGATGCTAAGAGGATGCAGGGTGACTTGGATAGGTTGGGTGAGTGGGCAAACTCATGGCAGATGCAATTTAATGTGGATAAATGTGAAGTTATCCACTTTGGTGGCAAAAATAGGAAAACAGATTATTATCTGAATGGTGGCCGATTAGGAAAAGGGGAGGTGCAACGAGACCTGGGTGTCATTATACACCAGTCATTGAAAGTGGGCATGCAGGTACAGCAGGCGGTGAAAAAGGCGAATGGTATGCTGGCATTTATAGCGAGAGGATTCGAGTACAGGAGCAGGGAGGTACTACTGCAGTTGTACAAGGCCTTGGTGAGACCACACCTGGAGTATTGTGTGCAGTTTTGGTCCCCTAATCTGACGAAAGACATCTTTGCCATAGAGGGAGTACAAAGAAGGTTCACCAGATTGATTCCTGGGATGGCAGGACTTTCATATGAAGAAAGACTGGATGAACTGGGCTTGTACTCGTTGGAATTTAGAAGATTGAGGGGGGATCTGATTGAAACGTATAAGATCCTAAAGGGATTGGACAGGCTAGATGCAGGAAGATTGTTCCCGATGTTGGGGAAGTCCAGAACGAGGGGTCACAGTTTGAGGATAGAGGGGAAGCCTTTTAGGACCGAGATTAGGAAAAACTTCTTCACACAGAGAGTGGTGAATCTGTGGAATTCTCTGCCACAGCAAACTGTTGAGGCCAGTTCATTGGCTATGTTTAAGAGGGAGTTAGATATGGCCCTTGTGGCTACAGGGGTCAGGGGGTATGGAGGGAAGGCTGGGGCGGGGTTCTGAGTTGGATGATCAGCCATGAGCATAATAAATGGTGGTGCAGGCTCGAAGGGCCGAATGGCCTACTCCTGCACCTATTTTCTATGTTTTCTATGTTTCTATTTCCCAGACACAGAAGGGTTCAACGCCCCCTCAACCCTGTGAACTCTCTGGTGTTTTATCAGGTTGGATGACCAAGTGAATCCCTTCCCACATTCAAAGCAGGTGAATGGCCTCTCCCCACTGTGAACCCGCTGATGTGATTTTAGGGCAAATGACGTTGTGAATCCCTTCCCACATTCAGAGCAGGTGTATGGCCTCTCCCCAGTGTGAATTCGCTGGTGTACCTTCAGATGAAATGCCTGAGTATATCTCTTCCCACAGTCTGAACAGTGGAACGGCCTCTCCCCGGTGTGAACTCTCTGGTGTGCTAGTAAGTCACATGTCCGAGTGAACCCCTTCCCACATTCAGAGCAGATGAACGGCCTCTCCCCAGTGTGAACTCGCTGGTGTGCCTTCAGATTAAACGAGTGAGAAAATCCCCTCCCACAATCTGAGCAGATGAATTGCTTCTCCCCAGTGTGAACCCACTGGTGCGCCAACAGGCGAGATAACCGGGTGAATCCCTTCCCGCAATCCGCGCAGGTGAACGCTGCCTCCCCAGTGTGAACTGACTGGTGTAAGAGGAGGTCATGTGATCTACTGAACCCCTTCCCACAGTCTGAACAGGTGAATGGCAGCTTCCCAGTGTGAACTGACTGGTGTAGCAGGAGGTAATATGACCTTGTGAACCTCTTCCCGCAGTCTGAGCAGGTGAACGGCCTCTCCCCAGTGTGAACTCGCTGATGTACCTTCAGTTGAGATGACTCAATGAATCCCTTTCCACAGTCTGAGCAAGTGAATGGCCTCCCTCCGGTGTGAATTGACCGGTGTGCCCGCAGGTCAGCTGACCTAGTGAATCCCTTCCCACAATCTGGGCAGATGAACGGCCTCTCCCCAGTGTGAACATACTGGTGCTTCCGGAGGTTGGATGACCGATTAAATCCCCTCCCACAGTGTGAGCAGGTGAACGGTCTCTCCCCAGTGTGACCTGACTGGTGTGCCAGGAGATCAGATGACCGAGTGAATCCCTTCCCACAGTCTGAGCAGGTGAACGGCCTCTCCCCAGTGTGAAACTGCAGGTGTGCCTGAAGGCTGGACGACTGAGTGAATGCCTTCCCACATTCTGAACAGGTGAAAGGCCGCTCACCTGTGTGAACACGTTGATGCCTTTCCAGGTGAGATGGGTGAGGAAATCCCTTCCCACAGTCTGAGCAGGTGTACGGCATTTCCCCAGTGTGAACCTACTGGTGTCACTGTAGGTGGTACGTCAGAGTAAACCCCTTCTCAGTGTCCGAGCAGCTGAACGGCCTCTCCCCGGGGTGACTGTAGGTGGAACGACTGATCAAATCCCTTCCCAGTCTGAGCAGGTGAATCGCCTCTCCCTAGTATGAATTGACTGTGTGTCTGTAGGTGGGATGTCCGAGTGAATGCCTTCCCACATTCAAAGCAGATGTATGGCCTCTCCCTTGTCTATTAGCAGAGTGCACCGACTGCGTTTGACATTCCCGTCCAGAAGTGATTAGCCACTTCTTACCTATAAAAAGATTTCAAAAAATATATCAATGGGTGAAGGACAACATTTCAGATGAATTAATTTTAGTCTCTATGGTGGGCTCTGACATCACACTCTTCCAGCAGAGTTTAATGCAAAGTTTGAGGAACAATTCACTTTATAACTGGGCACAGATCAGGGAACAGGACTGACCTTCAAATGTTCTGTTTTTCTGTCTGTATTGGAATGGGCCATTTCTACCTGTCATCAATCTGTGACTTGGCTCAGTTTGTCCCTCTTTATTGGTATTATTTCAAGTTCTGGTCCAAGACCCACAGCGCTACTAAAAGTACCTGCTATAACATGGTTGACCAAGAGGCTTTCGAATTACTCTGACCATTCCCCTTCCAAGGAGATTATGTCAGAGTTATGTTTTCGTTCCGAATTCCTACTCTTTGGATTTAGATAGTCTGGAAGATGCATCCACTCTAGTCGCTTCGTTTGAGCTTCCAAACAAGGCCTACAGTCTGTCGGGCAAAGTGGAAACCATGGTTGCCTCCGTACCCAGAAACCCTCACGATCCAGATACCTGCCTATCCATCACGGGCCGAACGATACGCATGCGCATCAGACATGGCGCCAGCAGCTTCGCTCGCTCACCAGCGGAAAGCTCCCCGGGACCGGGTACGCATCCTGGGGCTGAGAGAAAGAGGAAATACCGGGATGCGGGGCCACGGTGTGTCCCGCGCTCGCTACAATTGTCAGCTAGGGAGCGGAGACCGGGCCAGTTGATATCCCACCCGAAGCCCCGCACCTACCTGCCGCCGACGCTCGAGCCTTTTGTCCGCTGACCGGATGCACGATTTACGGGATTGTTTACGACAGCCCCCGCGCCTGCGCACTTGATCCTTGCCTGCTCAGTGAATTGTGAACGCGGCTCTGTCTGGGTTAACAGAAAGTCACGCCAATAAAACTGTCTGCAAGCACTCGTCCGCTCTGCAACAGGCCTCAAATTCAGTCAAAATGTTTTTATATGGAGATCGCAGCAAGCTCCCCTAAAGAATCTGATCAGTGTCATCTGTCATTCTGTGTGTCGATAGTCAACATCTAATCCACTTTAAAAAATACATACAAATGACAAGAGATTCGCCAGATGCTGCAAATATAAGAAATATACATGAAATACTGGACAGACTCAGCAGGTCAGACAGTTGACGTCTCGGGACGAGACCCTTCATCAAGATTGGAAAAGAAGGGTGGGTGTAGCAGGTTAAGAAGTGTGTGGGGGCGGGAGGGGGAGGTGAGGGGAAAATCCAATCTAGGAAGTGATAAATGAAGCCAGGCGGGTGGGGGAGATGGGATGAAGTAAGAATCTGGGAGGTGGGAGAGGTAGAGAGCTGGAGAAGGAATTTGTCAGGAGAGGGGAGTTGACCATGGGAGAAAAGGAAGAAGTGGGGCACCAAGGGAGGTGATAGGCAGGCGAGGAGAAGAGGTAAGAGGCATTCCAGAGTGGGGAACTGAAGAAAAAGGAAGCTGGAGACATTTGATGTTCATGCCATCGGTTTAGAGGCGACCCAGGCAGAATATGAGGTGCTGCTTCTCCAGCCGGAGCATGGCCTCATCGTGGCAACAGAGGAGGCCACTGATTGACATGTCAGAATGGGAATTTAATGGGCAGCCACTGGGAAATCCAGTTCTCTTTCTGCAGATGGAACAAAGGTGCTCAATGACATACATATCCCAGAGACATGGTAAGACAGCCAGGTATATAACTGCAACACACATCAAAGTTGCTGGTGAACGCAGCAGGCCAGGCAGCATCTCTAGGAAGAGGTACAGTCGATGTTTCAGGCCGAGACCCTTCGTCAGGACTAACTGAAGGAAGAGTTAGTAAGAGATTTGGAAGGGGGAGGGGGAGGGGGAGATCCAAAATGATAGGAGAAGACAGGAGGGGGAGGGATGGAGCCAAGAGCTGGACAGGTGATTGGCAAAAGGGATATGAGAGGATCATGGGACAGGAGGTCCAGGGAGAAAGACAAGAGTGGGGGGAACCCAGAGGATGGGCAAGGGGTATAGTCAGAGGGACAGAGGGAGAAAAAGGAGAGTGAGAGAAAGAATGTGTGTATATAAATAAATAACAGATGGGGTACGAGGGGGAGGTGAGGCATTAGCGGAAGTTAGAGAAGTCAATGTTCATGCCATCAGGTTGGAGGCTATCCAGACAGAATATAAGGTGTTGTTCCTCCAACCTGAGTGTGGCTTCATCTTTACAGTAGAGGAGGCGGTGGATAGACATGTCAGAATGGGAATGGGACGTGGAATTAAAATGTGTGGCCACTGGGAGATCCTGCTTTCTCTGGCGGACAGAGGGTAGGTGTTCAGCAAAGTGGTCTCCCAGTCTGCGTTGGGTCTCGCCAATATATAGAAGGCCACATCGGGAGCACTGGATGGAGTATATCACCCCAGCCGACTCACAGGTGAAGTGTTGCCTCACCTGGAAGGACTGTCTGGGGCCCTGAATGGTGGTGAGGGAGGAAGTGTAAGGGCATGTGTAGCACTTGTTCTGTTTACACGGATAAGTGCCAGGAGGGAGATCAGTGGGGAGGGTTGGGGGGGACGAATGGACAAGGGAGTTGCGTAGGGAGCAATCCCTGCGGAAAGCAGGGGGGGGGAGGGAAAGATGTGCTTAGTGGTGGGATCCCGTTGGAGTTGGCGGAAGTTACAGAGAATATGTTGGACCCAGAGGCTGGTGGGGTGGTAGGTGAGGACCAGGGGAACCCTATTCCTAGTGGGGTGGCGGGAGGATGGAGTAAGAGCAGATGTGCATGAAATGGGGGAGATGCGTTTGAGAGCAGAGTTGATAGTGGAGGAAGGGAAGCCCCTTTCAAAGTACATGACACGTTTGTACATTCTTCCAGCGTACGTGTCCTCCCAGTGTGCTGACTTCGTCCCACCATCCAGACATATCGGTTTGGGGGTTAATTCGTCATTGTAAATTGTCCTGTGATCAAGGTTGGGTTATATCGGTGGGCTGGAAGTGTCTACTCTGCACGGTCTCTCTAAATAAACAAATCAAGAATTAATTAATTCATTTATATATTTATTCATTCATTCCTGTATACACGGCTCTTCACACATTCAATGCCTGAAAAGAAACGATAAAATAACTTTGGCTTCACGCCCCTTTGCTGTGTGATTCCAGTTGCAAACAGAAGTTTGGTACGTGCATGGGCACGAGGGATCAAAGATGACCTGGAACTCCGGATGGCTGGCGTTTACAGGACTCTCTGTGAATGCGGAGCAGCGTCTATCAGCCAGATGGGACGCACAGTGGAAACCCTTCCAAGCATCTCAGGACGTGTATTGTTTGGGTTACCTGGATAGATCAGCGGGAGCAGAACATTGCATTTGCAGTGGCCATAGGATTGACTTCAACAGCATACTACTATTGTGTCACACCAGTGAATTTTGGGACCACCAGGTAAAGGAAGCCATTGAAATAAAACTACAGGAAAATTATTTGAACCAGGATGAAGGTCTTGCTCTAGTTAAGAACTGGAATTCGATTGGAAACTTGATTGGATGAGGACTAACCAATCAGAAGGAAGTATAACTACTGCTGGACTGGACAGGCCCAGGCATCATCCCTGGTGAAGGTGGCAGTTTGTCATCAAAACGTCAATTATACTCCATACCTGTACCTGGCTGGAAGCCTGAGAAGAATTTATTTGTTTTGGTATCCTCTTTAATATTATTGGCTAGCTTACTTTCGCATTCCTTATTTGCCTTCTTAATGACTTTTTAGTTGCCTTCTGTTGGTATTTGAAAGCTTCTCAAACATCTAATTTCCCAATAATTTTTGCTCTATTGGCTTTGGCTTTGAGTTCTCTTCATAGCCACCGTTGTGTCCTCTTTCCTTAAGGATACTTCCTCTTGTTTGGGATTTATATATCCTGTGGCTGCTTCCGAATTGCTTCCAGAAATTCCAGCTATTGCTGCTCTGCCATCATCCCTGCCAGTGTTCTTTTCCAGCAAATTCTGGCCAACTCCTCTTTCATGCCTCTGTAATTCCCTTCACTCCACTGTAAGACTGATACATCTGACTTTAGTTTCTCCTCAAATTTCAGGGTGAATTTGATTACATTATGATCACTTTCCCCTAAGGGTTATTTTACCCTTAATTAATTAATTGTTCTCTAATTAATTCAGGTTCATTGCACAACATCCAATCCAGAAGAGCTGATCCCCAAGTGGGCTCAATCATGAGCCGCTCTATAAAGCCATCTCGCAGGCAGTCTAGAAATCCCCTCTGGAATCCGGCACCAACTTGATTTTCCCAATCTACCTGCATACTGACACCCCCCATAACTATTGTAACATTGTCCTTTTAACGTGCATTTTCTATCTCCAGTTGTAATTTATAGGCCACATCCTTACTACTGTTTGGGGGTCTGTTTATATCCCATCAAGGTCTTTTTACCCTTGCAGTCCTTTAGCTTCATCCACAATGATTCAACGCCTTCTGACCCTATGTCACCTCTTTCATTGATTTAACTTCCATTTTTTTTTAACCGAAAGAGCCTCCCTGTCTGCCCTCCTGCCTGTCTTTTTGATACAATGTGTATCCTTGGACATTAGGATCACAGCTATGATCTTCCTTCAAACATAATTCAGTAATAGCTACATCATACCTGCCAATCGGTAACTGTGCTACAAGTTTATCTACCTTATTCTGTATACTGTGCGCATTTAAATATAACACCTTCAGCCCTGTATAATCTTGTCCACCTTTTGCCTTGCCACTCATCCTGTTGACTGGAAGTTTTTTCCCTATCATCGGTCTCTACTTGCCAGGAGCCTCACTATGCATTGCCTCCGTTTGTAAACCAACTACCCCATCTTCAGCACTGTTACAGTGGTTTCCACTCCCCTGCCAAATTAGTTTAAACTCACCCGGACAACCCTAGCCAACCCGACTTCACTCATCCCGTCAAGAAATGTAGAGGTGGCTTGACCCAAAAGCTCGGAACGGAGATGATTCAGTGGTGAACAAAAGAGAACTGGAAACAACAGTGCAGGCATCAAGGTAAACTTTGGGGATGGAGAGTGAAAGCTCAGAGCAACTGGTTGAGGCCGACTGATTTGAGGAGCGAACAAGCACTGTGAATGAGAATTGCGGCTAAATAGGCTGCAGGTGATCAGTTTGGAACGAGAGGCGGGTCAATCTTATTAACTAGGTGGAGATTAGCACGTGCCTGCATTGTCCCCTTCTCCCACTCACACAGCCAACCTCTCCATCCCTTTCACCGTCTCTCTGCTCACCAGGTAATCTCACTGTGTTTCTTTTCACTGCCCCTCTCTCCCATCGTGTCTCTCACTCACCTTAATGACCCTCCCTTATTATCCCTCTCTCCTCCCACTGCCTGTTTCCCTCACTATCCCTCTCACTGTTATTCTCCTGATCTACAGTATCTCTCACTGACCCCTCATTATGTGTCCTCAATATCCCTCTCTCACCCCCGCTGCCTCCCAGTTCCCACCCGCTGCTCACTACCTCTCCGTGTCCTCACTGACTCCCACCCGCTGCTGCCTTACTCTCCCCTCCCACTGTCACTCACTCCTGTCTCTCGTTGGCACTCGACCTCTCACTCTAGTTTTTCACTTTACCCCTCTTCCAATCAGTGTAAAGGCCATGAGCAGCCGAGCGTTCTGATTGGAGAGAAGTGGAGACAGCCCGCAGACTGTCAACCAACACCGACCAATCGGAAATCAGGCAACAATCTTCAATCGTACTTTTAGCTAACAACAGGACAGCTGGGATCTTCCACAAAACAACCAGACAAATCTGGCGTTGTGCTGCATGGAAAAGGGAAATCAAGGGAGATGCTGCAGAGGGATGTGTCTGTAGGTGGCCTGTTGGCCACCTTGTGCATTCTGACACAACTTTAGACTCTTGGCACCTGAGCACACAATTTGCAGTCACAGTAAATTCTGAAGCTCTGGGAATAAGGAGATTAACAACCAAAGTCATTCTTCCTCAGTCCAGAGATTGAAGGGACAAAGAACATGGGAGACATAACTGCAGTGAGCTCGTTCTTCTTCAGTCTGCAGAAAGTCATGCAGGGAATTCCTGGGAAACCTCCTCACACACAGTGCAGTGCCCATGTGGAACGCATCACCAGAGGGACAGTGAGAGGTGAACAGCAGGGATGGAGTTAAAAGGGCTGTCGTGGAACAGAAACGCTGTCAGACCAGCTGGGCTGAATTGACTCCCCACTGTACACTGTGTATTCTGTAGATTCACTGAGCACCTGAGACAGGGTTTAAAATACAATTTATTTGTCACAGATCCAGAATATGAAACTCCAGTCCCATTACAGGTGAACATCAGTGGAGGAAACTCCTCCCAAGCCCAGTGACCAGGGTGGGGCATTGGATAATGAGCAGCACCAATAATTGCAGAGTTTGACACCCACAGGCAGGTTCAAACACCCCTGTCCCATTTCAACTTGCCTCCGGATAGAGCAACTGTAATGTTTGCAGCTAATTTAAACTTTTTCCCCCAGTGTGAACTCAATAGTGTTCACTCACTACCAAGGCTGGGTGAGTGAGTGACTCATTTCCCAGATACAGAAGAGTTGATCGGCCCCTCAACCCTGTGAACTCTCTGGTGCCGTATCAAGTTGGATGACAGAGTGAATCCCTTCCCACATTCAGGGCAGACATACGGCCTCTCCCCAGTGTGAACTCGCTGATGAAGCTTCAGTTCAAATGACTGAGTGAATCCCTTCCCACATTCAGAGCAGGTGAATGGCCTCTCCCCAGTGTGAACTCGCTGATGTACCTTCAGTTGAGATGACTGAGTAAATCTCCTCCCGCAGTCTGAGCAGATGAATGGCCTCTCTCCTCTGTGAACTCGCTGATGGGTCTGTAGTTTGGTTGACTGTGTGAATCCCTTACCACATTCAGAGCAGACATATGGTCTCTCCCCAGTGTGAACCCGCTGATGTGTCTTTAGGTTGGACGATGTGGTGAATCCCTTCCCACATTCAGAGCAGGTGTATGGCCTCTCCCCAGTGTGAACTCGCTGGTGTACCTTCAGATCAAATGAGTGAGTAAATCTCTTCCCACACACTGAGCAGCTGAATGGTCTCTCCCCAGTGTGAACTAACTGGTGTGCCAGTAGTTGAGATGACCCAATGAATCCCTTCCCACATTCAGAGCAGGTGAATGGCCTCTCTCCTCTGTGAATTCGCTGATGTACTGTCAGTTGAGACGACCGAGTGAATCCCTTCCCACAATCAGAACAGGTGAATGGCATCTCCCCAGTGTGGACTGACTGATGTGCCAGGAGATGAGATGATCGAGTGAAACCCTTCCCACAGTCTGAGCAGGTAAATGCCATCTTTCCGGTGTGAACTCGCTGGTGTGTCTGTAGGTTGGATGACTGACTGAATGCCTTCCCACATTCTGAGCAGGTGAACGGCTTCTCCCCAGTGTGAATTCGCTGATGCACCTTCATTTGAGACGATCGAGGAAACCCCTTCCCACAAACCAGACAGGTGAACGGCATCTCCCCAGTGTGAACTGACTGGTGTGCCAGGAAATCAGATGATCGAGTGAATCCCTTCCCACAGTCTGAGCAGGTGAATATCATCTTTCCACTGTGAACTCGCTGATGTGTCAGTAGATTGGATGACTGAGCGAACGCCTTCCCACATTCTGAGCAAGTGAACGGCCTCTCCCCAGTGTGAATTCGCTGATGTACCTTCAGTTGAGACAAACGAGGAAATCCCTTCCCACAATCTGAACAGGTGAACGACTTCTCTCCAGTGTGAACTGACTGGTGTATCAGGAGGTCAGCTGACCTAGCGAATCCCTTCCCACAGTCTGAGCAGGTGAATGGCCTCTCTCCCCTGTGAACTCGCTGATGTGTCAGTAGGTTGGACGACTGAGTGAATGCCTTCCCACATTCTGAGCAGGTGAACGGCCTCTCACCTGTGTGAGTACGCTGGTGTATTTGGAGGTGAGATGGGTGAGGAAATCCCTTCCCACAGTCCAAGCAGGTGAATGGCATTTCCCCAGTGTGATCTGACTGGTGGTTCTGTAGGTGCTACGACCAAGTAAATCCCTTCCCACAATCTGAGCAGGTGAGTAGCCTCTCTCCCGTGTGAACTAACTGGTGTATCCGTAAGTGGTATGACTGGGTGAAACTTCCCACAGACAGAACAGTTAAACTGTCTCTCTTCCTTATGAACTCACTGGTGCGACTCGGGATTGGCTGAGTGAGTGAATCCCTTCCCACACTGACAGAAGGGGAATGATACCTCCCTGCTTTCAATTTTCTGGAAATTCATTAAGTCAGGTGTCAGATGCAGTGAAACCCTGGCATTTGAAGAACTGATCTCTGGTGAACAAATAATGTGATCTCAGCACCCCGGTTCCAGTGGATTTCCCTGAGTTACAACAGCAAACCTCACTTCATTTCAGGCACGAAGCATGCTTCCAGCTGGAATAAGATTCACCTTCATATCCAAAGATCGACAAACAGAAATATTGTCATTACAGAGGAACGTCTGCTCACTCCTTAAAAATCCGGACAGACACAGCAAAACTGACATATGGTTGTGTTTCACGTTCCTGTAGAGAAATGATTTTCCATTTCTAACCTATAAAATGATACACAAATAAATATAAATGGGTGAAGGACAACGTTTCAGGGGAATTAATTTTTGTCTCTATGGTGATCTCTGACATAACACTGTTACAGTGAAGTACCTGGACAGACCATCACATTTTCAGACTTTTTTCTGTCTGGAAAGGCCTTTTCTAACTGTCGTCAATCTGTAACTTGGCTCAGTTTGTCTCTCTCGATTAGTATCATTTCAAGCTCGAGTCAAAGTCCACAGCGCTAGTAAAAGCACGTGATATAACATGGCTGGTCCTGAAGGGTTTTGAATTACTCTGATCATACTTTTGTTCTGAGTTCATCATAGCTGATTTAGATAGCTGGAGCTCTACTAAGCGGTAGACACATTTGCCCCTACAACACACATCAAAGTTGCTGGTGAACGCAGCAGGCCAGGCAGCATCTCTAGGAAGAGGTACAGTCGACGTTTCAGGCTGAGACCCTTCATCAGGACTGACTGAAGGAAGAGTGAGTAAGAGATTTGAAAGTGGGAGGGGGAGGGGGAGATCCAAAATGATAGGAGAAGACAGGAGGGGGAGGGATGGAGCCAAGAGCTGGACAGCTGATTGGCAAAAGGGATATGAGAGGATCAGACAGGAGGCCCAGGGAGAAGGAAAAGGGGGAGGGAGGGAGAGAAAAAAACCCAGAGGATGGGCAAGGGGTATAGTCAGAGGGACAGAGGGAGAAAAAGGAGAGAGAGAGAAAGAATGTGTGTATATAAATAAATAACGGATGGGGTATGAGGGGGAGGTGGGGAATTAGCGGAAGTTAGAGAAGTCAATGTTCATGCCATCAGGTTGGAGGCTACTTAGACGGAATATAAAGTGTTGTTCCTCCAACCTGGGTGTGGCTTCATCTTTACAGTAGAGGAGGCCGTGGATAGACATGTCAGAATGGGAATGGGATGTGGAATTAAAATGTGTGGCCACTGGGAGATCCTGCTTTCTCTGGCGGACAAAGCGTAGATGTTCAGCAAAACGATCTCCCAGTCTGCGTCGGGTCTCGCCAAGATATAGAAGGCCACATCGGGAGCACCGGACCCAGTATATCACCCCAGCTGACTCACAGGTGAAGTGTCGCCTCACCTGGAAGGACTGTCTGGGGCTGTGAACGCTGGTAAGGAAGGAAGTGTAAGGGCATGTGTAGCACTTGTTCCGCTTACACGGATAAGTGCCAGGAGGGAGATCAGTGAGGAGGGATGGAGGTGACGAATGGGCAAGGGAGTCGCGTAGGGAGCAACATGATGGCATGAACATCGACTTTTCTAACTTCTGCTAATGCCCCACCTCCCCCTCGTACCCCATCCGTTATTTATTTATATACACACATTCTTTCTGTCTCTCCTTTTTCTCCCTCTGTCCCTCTGACTATACCCCTTGCCCATCCTCTGGGTTTTTTCCCCCCTCCCCCTTTTCCTTCTCCCTGGGCCTCCTGTCCCATGATCCTCTCATATCCCTTTTGCCAATCACCTGTCCGGCTCTTGGCTCCATCCCTCCCCCTCTGCTTCCCACTTTCAAATCTCTTACTAGCTCTTCCTTCAGTTAGTCCTGACGAAGGGTTTCGGCCTGAAACGTCGACTGTACCTCTTCCTAGAGATGCTGCCTGGCCTGCTGCGTTCACCAGCAACTTTGACGTGTGTTGCTTGAATTTCCAGCATCTGCAGAATTCCTCGTGTTTACATTGGCCCCTAGGCTCTTTGCTAAAGCTGGAAGTATTAGCCATGGCTGCCCCTGTACCCAGAAAACCCCACGAACCAGACACCCATCTATCCATCACGGTCCCAGCGATACGCATGCGCCATAAAAATGACGCCAGCGCCTTCACTTCTCATCGGAAAACTCCCCGGGACGGGTTCGGATCGGATCGTGGGGCGGAGAGAGTGAGGGAAAGGACCGGACCTGTCCCTGGGTGAAGGGTTACGGTATGTCCGGAGCCCGGCGCAATTGTGAGTTAGGCTATAGAGACCGCGCCCGATGAAATCCCACCCGAAGACGCACACTCACCTCGCTGACAACCGCCGAGCCTTTTGTCCACTGAGCGCATGCGCGGTGTACGGGGGGATTTACGACACGGCGCCTGCGCACTTGATCTTTGCGTCACGAAAGGTCCCCTCAGCCTCAAATATTCCTGTTGTTTGAGCCTCAAATTCAATTTATTTTTAAAAATATATAGAGAACTCAGCAGCTACTGTACTTCAAACGCAGCAAGCTCCACAAAAGAATCTGATCAGTGTCAGCTGTTATTCTGTGACTTATAGTCAAATTCAAATCCACTTAATGCAGATGCAAAACACAAGAGATTCTGCAGACGCTCTGTTCACAAAATACCGGAGGAACTCAGCAGGTCAGGCCCCGTCTGCGAATTTCGGGACGAGACCCTTCATCAGGATTGGAAAGGAGAAGCAACCGGAAGGGGGAGGGGAAAGATACAATCTAGGAAGTGATAGGTGAAGCCAGGTGGGTGGGGGCGTGGATAGGCTTTTTCCATTGAGAGTGGGGGAGATTCAAACAAGGGGACATGAGTTGAGAGTTAAAGGGCAAAAGTTTAGTGGTAACATAAGGGGGAACTTCTTTACTCAGAGAGTGGTAGCTGTATGGAACGAGCTTCCAGCAGAAGTGGTTGAGGCAGGTTCAATGTTGTCATTTAAAGTTAAATTGGACAGCTATATGGACAGGAAAGGAATGGGGGGTTATGGGCTGAGTGCAGGTCGATGGGACTAGGTGAGAGTAAGAGTTCGGCACGGACTAAAAGGGCTGAGATGGCCTGTTTCCGTGCTGTTATGGTTATATAATGGGATGAAGTAAGAAGCTGGGAGGTGAAAGAGCTAAAGAGCTGGATAAGTAGGAATCTGACAGGAGAGGGGAGTTGACCATGGGAGAGAGGGAAGGAGTGAGGCACCGGGGGAGGTGATAGGCAGGCGAGAAGAGGTAAGAGGCAATCCAGAGTGGGGAATTGACGAAAAGGGAAGCTGGAGAAATCTGATGTTCATGCCACCCTGATGAAGGGTCTCGGCCTGAAACTTCGACTGTACCTCTTCCCAGAGATGCTGCCTGGCCTGCTGCGTTCACCAGCAACTTTGATGTATGTTGCTTGAATTTCCAACATCTGCAGAATTCCTGTTGTTTTCACGCCATCAATTTGGAGGCGACCGGGATGGAATATGAGGGGCTGCTCCTCCAGCCTGCGTGTGGCCTCACCGTGGCAACAGAGGAGGCCACTGATTGACATGTCAGAGTGGGAATGGAGATGGGAATTAAATAGGTGGCAGCTGGGAAATCCTGCTTTTTCCAGATGGAGCAAAGGTGCTCCATAAGGTGCACAACGACATACACCATCCCAAAAACACAGTAAAATGCCCTTGTACACACCGACATGCCTACACCCACACACAATACCCCAATGAAGCTACAGACACACAGATACACCAACGCACGTAGTGCACGCAAGCACCCCATCCCCTTTACACACACACACATATATGTGTGAGCGCGTACACAAACTACCAAGCTCAGGAACCAAACTTTTCCGCTGGCGTCCTCTGTAAGAAAGTTTGTAAGACCTTTCCGTGTGTGTTGGGTTCCTCGTCATGCTTGCGTTTCCTCCCATAGTCCAAAGACATACCAGTTAGTAGGTTAATTGGTCGTTTTAAATTATCCTGTGATTTGGCTAGGGTTAAATCAGTGAGTTGCTTATCGGCACAGCTCAGTGGAGCAGGGTTCTGTTGTTTTTGATGTGACACGTTGGGAGTGATTCAAGGAGGAGGGGTGGTACTAGTCATGGAAAATGTCACGGCAGTGCTCAAGAACTTGAGTAGTGAGGCATTATGGGTGGAACCACATTAATGGGGCTATATCACGGACCACCCAACAGTCCTAGGGATTTAGGCAAATTTGTAAAGAGACCGCAGACTTCTGCAAAAAAAAAACAAAATTTGTTAAGTAGGTGATTTTAACTTTCCACTTATTGACTGCAAATCCCATACTGTAAAGTGGCTAGATGGGATAGAGTTTGTCAAATGTGGTCAGGCTGGTTTCCTTCACCAGTCTATAGAAGTCCCAACAAGAGAACATGCCATACTGGAACTGCTATTAGGGAATGGCAGGGCAGGTGGCAGACATTTGTGTAGGGGAACTTTTGTGTGGCATTCAGTGACCACAGTGCCATTAGTTTCAAAGTAAGTATGGAAAAAGAGAGGTCTGGTCAGCGGGTTGAGGTTCTAAATGTGAAAAAGACTAAGGAGCTGGTGGTAGACCTGAGGAGAACTAAGGTACCGGTGACCCCTGTTTCCATCCGTGGGGGTCAGTGTGGACATGGTGGAGGATTACAAATACCTGGGGATACGAATTGACAATAAACTGGACTGGTCAAAGAACACTGAGGCTGTCTACAAGAAGGGTCAGAGCCGTCTCTATTTCCTGAGGAGACTGAGGTCCTTTAACATCTGCCGGACGATGCTGAGGATGTTCTATAAGTCTGTGGTGGCCAGTGCGATCATGTTTGCTGTTGTGTGCTGGGGCATCAGGCTGAGGGTAGCAGACACCAACAGAATCAACAATCTCATTCGTAAGGCCAGTGATGTTGTGGGGATGGAACTGGACCCTCTCACGGTGGTGTCTGAAAAGAGGATGCTGTTTAAGTTGCATGCCATCTTGGACAATGTCTCCCACCCACTACATAATGTACTGGGTGGGCACAGGAGTACATTCAGCCAGAGACTCATTCCACCGAGATGCAACACAGAGCGTCATAGGAAGTCATTCCTTCCTGTGGCCATCAAACTTAACAACTCCTCCCTTGGAGGGTCAGACACCCTGAGCCAATAGGCTGGTCCTGGTCTTATTTCATAATTTACTGGCATAATTTACATATTACTATTTAACTATTTATGGTTCTATTACTATTTATTATTTATGGTGCAACTGTAATGAAAACCAATTTTCCCCGGGATCAATAAAGTATGACTATGACTAAATTGGAGAAAGGCCAATTTTGATGGTATCAGAAAGGATCTGGCAAGTGTGGATTGGGACAGGCTGTTCTCTGGGAAAGGTGTGCTTAGAAAGTGGGAGGCCTTCAAAAATGAATTTTTGAGAGTACAAAGCTTGTCTGTGCCTGTCAGAATAAAAGGGAAAGATAACAAGTGTAGGGAACGTTGGGCTTTCAAGATATACTGTATTTGAGGACCCAGGTTAAGATAAAAAAGGTGCATAGCAGGTAGGAACAATCGAGGTGCTTATAATGTACAAGAAATATAATAGAGCACTGAAGAAATGAATGAGGAGGGCTAACGGAAGGCATGAATGACCAGCAGACAAGGTGAAGGAGAACCCTAAGGGATTGCAAAGGACAAAACTGATCCTCTGGAAGGGATGGAAAGAAGGAGGACAGGTAGGGGGAGGGAGGGCGAGTATGACAAGGAGTACAGAGAAGGAGTGCATGGTAGAGTGAGAGTGGGGGCTGTGTGTGAGTGAAGGAGAGGAGAGAATGTGGAGAGGGAGGGAGCGAGACAGGAGGGAGCAACAGGGCGGAACAAGAGCGGCAGGGTATATGAGAAGGGGCACGTGGCTAGAGCAAGTCGGGCTTTGAGAGAGGGATGGGGGGGTTGAGAGGTCAGGGAGAGCGAGCATGGGGAGGGGGAGCCAGGGAGCGTGAGGGGGTAGGGGAGAGTGGAAAGGGGAATGCAGTGGGGAGAGGAAGAAAAGAGAGGGGAGCAAGAGAGGAAGCGAGGAGGGGTTTGCAGTGAGTGAGTGAGGAGAAGGCAACGCAGGTGAGGAGGAGAGGCCTCGGGAGAGAAAGAAAGGTGAAGGGAGAGTGATTGAGGTAACAATGGGGGAGTGAGAAAGGGGAGGAGAATGAGACGAGTTCTCACAATGTTCACTTTGAAATTATCTCGTCGTATAACCTTTCCAACTTTGTTTGTCACCAACTTCACCGCAAGAGAGAGAAAGGGAGACAGAGAGGGAGCCATAGGGTGGGGAGTGAAAGAAGCAGGAGGAAGATTGGGTGAGAGAAGGAGGTGGGAATGGGGTTTATTGGGGTTGGGTGGAGCTTGAGAGAGGGGTCAGTTTAAGATAAATGGAAATGTTTGAAAGAAGGGATGGGGAAGTTTGAGAGAGAGAGAGAGAGAGAGAGAGACAGAATTGCATATTAGTTCATGAAACTGACAGAAACAGGCTGTCCTGTGCTAGCAGGGCAGGGATTCCATCTCTCTCTCTCTCTAATAACCCAACATCCACTAACCTTGCCAGACAATGGCTGCTAGAGCCTGTAGGACCCTAATAATGGAGGGAAGAGAAGACAATGGAGGGAGGGAAAGAGAGAATAAGAGAGTTTGAGACAGGGAGCAGAGAGAGAGAGAGAGACTGGGAGTGAGGATGGTGGCAGAGGAAGTGGAATGTAGATACTGCGGAAGTGTGAGGTGGGAGAGCAGGGAGTCAGAGAGAGGGACCAGTGATGGAGAGAGAGGATGGAGGGGAGAAGAGGAGAGAGGCATAGTTTGTTTGGATAGCAGAACATCTCCCCCTTCATAATGTTATCTAACAGAAAAGGCATAGGCTTAAGGTAAGAGGAAGCTTTAGAGTGTGTTCGAGGAAGTTTTCTTTTGCCTAGAGGGTGGATGAAATGTGAACTGCGTTACTTGGAGGATGGGGTGGAGGGAGAAACCCGCAAAAACTTTAAATAATTAGAGAAGCACTTGAAACAGCACATTGTGTTGAAAATGGGATTCTTACAGATGTGCACAAAAAATACTGCAGGGGTTGGAAATATGAACTAAAAGCAGGGAAAAAAACATACAAAACGCTGGATGAACTCAGCAGGTCAGGCAGCATCTACGGAAGTGAATAAACAGTCGATGTTTCGGGCCGAAGCCCTTCTTCAGGACTGGAAAGGAAGGGTGAGGATGCCAGAATAAAAAGGTAGTGGAGGGGTGAGGAGGTCTAGCTGGAAGGTGATAGCTGAAGCCAAGCGGATGGAAAAGGTAAAGAGCTGGAGACAAAGGAAACTGATAGGAGAGGAGAGTGGAACATGGGAGAGAAGGAAAACGGAGGGGTGCTGGGGAATGTGATAGGTAGGTGAGGAAAAGATACAAGAGGACAGAGTGGAAGGAAGGGGGATGGGGAATTACCAGGAGGAGAAATCGATATTCACGCCATCAGGTTGGAATCTACCGACAGCGGCCTCATTCTGGCAGAGAAGCCCACGGACCAACTTGCGGGAACGGTAATGGAAATAGGAATTAGCACGGCCACCAGGAAATTCTGCTTTCGGTGGACGGAGCGGAGATGCTCAACAAACTGGTCCCCCAATTTACGTCAGGTCTCGCCAATTAGAGGAAGTCACATTGGGAGCATTGGATGCAATAGACGACCCCAACAGAGCGCAGGTGAAGTGTTGCCTCACCTGAGGGTAGTTTGGGGATGTGCATGGAGGAGGTGATAAGACAAGTGGAGGAAGTTGGAGAAGTGGGGCGGGGGGGGGGAGTTAAAGAACTGCTTGGTGGTGTGATCTCACTGAATATGGCAGAGGTTGCGGAGAGTTATGTGTTGGATGTGGAGCCTCATGAGCGGTAGTTTAGGGCAAGAGGAATTCTATCCCTGTTAAGGTGGCGGGGAGATGGGAAATTTCTAGGAAGGAAAGCCTCACCCTGGAATCAGATACGACGGACACAAAGGAATTGAGAAAGGGGAATAGCATTTTTAGAGGATATAGTGTGGGAGGAGGTATAACAAAGATAGCCATGGGAATCTGTAGGTTTATAAAAGATGTAGGTAGATAGTTTGTCTCGAAAGGTGGAGACAGAGAGATTGGGAAAGGGGAGAGAAAAATCAAAAATAAAGAAAATACAAACGAACAGAAGGCAACTGAAAAGATCATTAAGAAGGACCTACATCCCATGACACTTCACAGACTTTCAACGATTTCAGGTTCCCTGGCCCCGATTACTTTATTTTCTTCATCGATGTCCAGTCCCTACACACCTTCATCCCCAACAGAAAGGCCGTAAGGCTCTCCGTTTCTTTCTGGACACCAGACCTAACCATTTCCCCTCTGCTACCACTCTCCTCCGTCTGGCGGAACTTGTCCTCACTCTCAGTAAGTCCTCCTTTGCCTCCTCCCACTTCCAAACTAAAGGTGTAGCCATCGGTACTTGAATGGGTCCAGCTATGCCTGTCTGTTTGTCAGCTACGTGGAGCAGTCTATGTTCCGAGTCTACACTGGTGTCACTCCCCCTCTTTTCCAGCGCTACATTGGTGACTGCACTGCTGCACCCACGCTAAGCTCATCGACTTCATCACCTTTGCCTTCAACTTCTACCCTGCCCTCAAATTTACCCTGGCCCATTTCTGACACCTCCCTCCCCTTTCTCACTCTATCTCTATCTCTGGAGACAGCTTATCTACTGATGTCTATTATAAACCCACTGACTCTCACAGCTACCCCGACTATACCTCTTCCCACCCTGTTACTTGTAAAAATGACATCCCATTCTCCTAACCGTTTGGACTCTGCCGCAACTGCTCTCGGGGGGCGAGGGCTTTTCATTCCAGAACAAAGCAAATGTCCTCCTTCAAAGAAAGTGGCTTCCCTTCCTCCGCCATTAACGCTGCTCTCAGCTGCATCTTTTCCATTTCGCACACATCCGCCCTCACCCCATTCTCCCGCCAGCCCAACAGCCAGGCATCCAGCCATCTTCAATGGGATCCCAGCCTCCCTCAATGTCTCTCAGCCGTGTGAGACACAGCCCTTTGGAAGCAGTGAAAAAGACCTATGACATTGAAATGAGGGAATTCCAGGGAAACCTCTTCAGACACAGTGCAGAGACCATTTGGAACCCATGACCACAGGGAGAGTGAGAGGTGAACAGCAGGGATGGAGTTAAAGGACTGTCATGGAACAGAAACGCTGTCAGATCAGCTGGGCTGAATTGACTCCCCACTGTACACTGTGTATTCTGTAGATTCACTGAGCACCTGAGACAGGGTTTAAAATACAATTTAATTATTAGTCACAGATGCAGAATATAAAACTCCAGTCCCATTACAGCGCAGAGGAAACTCCTCCCAAGCCCAGTGACCAGGATGGGGCACTGGGTGTGCTGGGCAGCAGCGATAATTGCAGAGTTCGATACCCAACTGTCGCATTTCAACTTGCCTCTGGATTCAGCAACTGTGACGGTGAAATATTCAGCAGGCAGCTTATTGAGACGTTTCCCAGTGTGAACTCGGTCGTGCACCGCAAGGTTGGGAGAGTAAGTGAATCATTTCCCAGACACTGAAGAGTCAAACGGCCCCTCAACCCATGTGAACTCGCTGGTGTCTCATCAGGTTGGATGACAGAGTGAATCCTTTCCCACATTCAGAGCAGACGTACGGCCTCTCCCCGGTGTGAACTCGCTGATGTACCTTCAGTTGAAATGACTGAGTAAATCCCTTCCCACAGTCTGAGCAGGTGAACGGTCTCTCCCCGGTGTGAACTGACTTGTGTGCTAGTAGGTCAGATGACCGAGTGAATCCCTTCCCACATTCAGAGCAGGTGAATGGTCTCTCCCCAGTGTGAATTCGCTGATGTGTCTGTAGGTTGGACGATGTGGTGAATCCCTTCCCGCATTCAGAGCAGGTGTACGGCCTCTCCCCAGTGTGAACTCGCTGGTGTACCTTCAGTTGAAATGAGTGAGTAAATCTCTTCCCACACACCGAGCAGGTGAACGGTCTCTCCCCAGTGTGAACTAACTGGTGTGCGAGTAGATCAGATGACCGAGTGAAGCCCTTCCCACAGTCTGAGCAGGTGAACGGCCTCTCTCCTCTGTGAACTCGCTGATGTGTCTGTAGGTTGGACGACTGCGTGAATCCCTTCCCACATTCAGAGCAGGTGAACGGCCTCTCCCCGCTGTGAACTTGCTGATGTACCTTCAGCTGAGATGACCGAGGAAACCCCTTCCCACAGTCTGAGCAGATGAATGGCATCTGCCCAGTGTGAACTGACTGGTGAGCCAGCAGGTCAGATGACCGAGTGAATCCCTTCCCACAGTCTAAGCAGGTGAATGGCATCTTCCCGGTGTGAACTGACTGGTGTGCGAGGAGGTCATTTGACCTAGTAAATCCCTTCCCACATTCTGAGCAGGTGAACGGTCTCTCTCCAGTGTGAACTGACTGGTGTTTCCGTAGGTTGGATGACTGACTAAATGCCTTCCCACATTCAGAGCAGGCGAATGGTTTCTCCCCAGTGTGAATTCGCTGATGTACCTTCAGCTGAGATGACTCAGTAAATCCTTTCCCACAATCTAAACAGGTGTACGGTCTCTCCCCAGTGTGAACTGACTGGTGTGTCAGTAGGTCAGATGACCGAGTGAATCCCTTCCCACATTCTGAGCAGGTGAACGGCCTCTCCCCAGTGTGAAGTGACTGGTGTTTCTGTAAGTTGGACGACTGACTGAATGCCTTCCCACATTCTGAGCAGGTGAAAGGCCTCTCACCTGTGTGAACTCGCTGATGCCTTTGCAGATGAGATGGGTGAGGAAAACTCTTCCCACAGTCTGAGCAGGTGAACGGCATTTCTCCAGAGTTAACTGGCTGGTGGTTGTGTGTGCGGTAAGACCGAGTAAATCCCTTCTTCGAGTCTGAGCAGGTGAATGGCCTGTCCCCGGTGTGATCTGCCTGGTGTCACTGTGAGTGCATCCCCTGCCACATTCAGAGAAGAACAGCCTCTCCCCAGTGTGAGCTGAGTAGTATGTTTGTAGGCGTGATGACTGAGGAATGCTTCTCCACATTCAGAGCAGATGTACAGTCTCTCTCTCTCGTGTGTCAGCACATCAGATGACTGAAAAATTTGAAGTCTCTCTGATTTGTGAATTCACTGCTTGTCTGCGGAGAGGTGAGTGAGTGAACCTCATTCCACAGGAGCAGGGGGACAGCCGCTCACTGGTGTGAATTCTCCCACATCTACTCAGCTTGACCGACAGAGTGAATTGCTTCCCGCAGTCTGTGGTGTGAACTTGCTGACGTATCTTCAGCCTGGATGACTGACTACATCCCCCCCCACACACGGAGCAGGTGAATAGCTTCTCCCCAATGTGAACTGACTGGTGTGTTTGTAGGTGGGATGACCACGTGAACCCCTTCCCACATTCAGAGCAGATATACAGCCTCTCCCTTGTGTGTCAGAAGATCAGATGACTGAGTGGAACTAATCCCATACACAGAACAATTGAACTGTCTCTCTCCCTTGTGAACTCACTGATGAATCTGCAGATCGTTGAGCGAGTGAATCCCTTCCCACACTGAGAAAAAGGGAATGATGCCTCCCTGCTGTCAATTTTCTGGCAGTTCATCAAGTCAGATGTCAGATGGTGAATTCCTCACACTATCAATGCAGTTGAAGAACTGCTCCCTAGTGAACAAATGCTGGTGTGTTCTCAGCACCACAGTTCCAGTGGATTTCACTGAGTTGAAACAGGAAACTTCACATCATTTCAGATACAAAGCGCATTTCCAGGTGGGATGAGATACATCTTCATATCCAAGGACCAACAACAGAAATATTGGTGTTACAAACAAAGTGTCTGGTCACTCCTTAAACATCCTGACAAACACAGAAGAACTGACGTGCTGTTATGTTTGACATTCCCATGCCCCTTCTAACCTATAAAAAGATTTACAAAAGATATCAATGGGTGAAGGACAACATTTCCGATGAATTACTTATAGTCTCAATGGCGAGCTCTGACATCACACTGTTTCAGCGAAGTTTAACACAAGTTGGAGAAACAACTCATTTTCTAACTAGGCACGGATCAGGACTGACCATCAAACTTTTTGACTGTTTCTACCTGTCAACAACCTCTGACTTGGCTCAGTTTGTCTCTCTCCATCAGTATTATTTCAAGTTCTGGTCAAGGCCCATAGCGCTACTCAGAGCACATGGTTTAACATGGTTGATCCTGGAAGCTTTCTAATTATTATGATCACTCCATCTCCAAGGTGATGAACTCAGAACTATATTTTTGTGCCCAGTCCTTGGATTTAGATGGCTAGAGCTCGGCAGTGTCTGGGAAATGCAATCACCCCGCTTAGGCTTCCAAACAAATCCAACGGACTGCCAGGACAGTGTAAGTGTTAACTATGGCTGCCTCTGTACCCAGAATCCCCCACGAATCAGATACCTGTCTAGACATCACGATCCCAGCAATGCGCCTGCGCCACAGAAATAGCGCTGTCACCTTCGCTCATCAACAGAAAGCTCCCCGGGTCCGGATATGGATCGTGGTGCTGAGAGAGGGGGAAAGGATCGGGAATGTCGCGGGGTGCGGGGCTACAGTGTGTCCTCATCTCATAATAACTGTCAGTTAGCGTACGAAGTCCGCGCCGGCTGAAATGGCACCCAAAACACCGCTCCTACCTGCCGCTGATGCTCCAGCCTTTTGTTCTCTCAGCGCATGCGCGATATTCGGGACCCGGCACGTCCTCAACGCATGCGCATTTCGACCGTGGGGGACTTCTGAAGCGCGGCGATTTCTGGGTAGGCAGAAGGGTGTTCCCCCCCCTTGTGTCACATGCTCCAAATCCTAGAATAATGATTCAGCAGCCACTTTAACCCAGCGAGCTCCCATAAAGAATCTGCATAGTATAATCTGTCATTCCGTGCGTGAAATGTCAAAGTCCAATCCACTTTAAAAAGATGTTCCGCAGATGCCGAAAATATAAGCAGGTCAGAGAGCATCTATGAATGAATGGCCGTTGTTTCGGGATGAGACAGTTCGTCGGGATTTGAAAGGAAGGGAGAAGGAGACGGAGTAAGAAGTGCGGAGGGGAGGGGAAGGAGTACAAGCTGAGAAGTGATCGATGCAGCCATGTGTTTGGGAAAGGAATAGAGCTGGAGAATAATGAATCTTGTAGGAGAGCAGGGTGCACCAGAGGAGAAGGGGAAAGAAGGGAGGACCCGGGGGAAGATCTCTTTGGAGATATACGATATATATTAATGATTTAGATGAAGGGATTAAAAGTAACATTAGCAAATTTGCAGATGACACAAAGCTGGGTGGCAGTGTGAAATGTGAGGAGGACGTTATGAGAATGCAGGGTGACTTGGACAGGCTGGGTGAGTGGGCAGATAAATGGCAGATGCAGTTTAATGTGGATAAATATGAGGTTATCCACTTTGGTGGCAAGGACAGGAAGGCAGATTACTATCTGAATGGTGTCAAGTTAGGAAAAGGGGAAGTACAACGAGATCTGGGTGTCCTTATTCATCAGTCACTGAAAGTAAGCATACAGGTACAGCAGGCAGTGAAGAAAGCTAATGGCATGTTGGCCTTCATAACAAGGGGAGTTGAGTATAGGAGCAAAGAGGTCCTTCTGCAGTTGTACAGGGCCCTGGTGAGACCCCACCTGGAGTATTGTGTACAGTTTTGGTCTCCAGATTTGAGGAAGGATATTCTTGCTATGGAGGGAGTGCAGCGCAGGTTCACGAGGTTAATTCCCAGGATGGCGGGAATGTCATATGTTGAAAGATTGGAGCGACTGGGCTTGTATACACTGGAATTTAGAACGATGAGAGGGAATCTGATTGAAACATACAAAATTATTAAGGGATTGGACACGCGAGAGGCAAGAAACATGTTCCTGATGTTGGGTGAGTCCAGAACCAGAGGCCACGGTTTAAGAATAAGGGGTAGACAATTTAGAACGGAGTTGAGGAAAAACTTTTTCACACAGAGGGTTGTGGTTCTGTGGAATGCTCTGCCTCAGAAGGCAGTGGAGGCCAATTCTCTGGATGCTTTCAAGAAGAAGTTAGATGGAGCTCTTAAAGATAGCGGAGTGAAGGGATATGGGGAAAAGGCAGGAACAGGGTACAGATTGTGGATGATCAGCCATGATCACAGTGAATGGCGGTGCTGGATCAAAGGGCCGAATGGCCTACTCCTGCACCTATTGTGTATTGAGGTAATAGGTCGGATAGAAGAGTTTAAAGGTCAGAGTGTGGAACGGGGGCGGGGGAGGGTAGATTTGTTTACCGCAAAAAAAACTTGATATTCATGTCATCAGGTTGGAGGCTACCCAGACGGAATATAAGGTGTTGATCCTAGATCCTGAGGGAGACCTCACCGTGGCACAAGAGGAGGCCATGGACCGACACGTCAGAACAGGAATGGGAATGGGAATTAAAATGTTTGGCCGCCGGAAAGGCGCACTTGCGGCGGATGGAGCGAAGGTGCTCGAGAAAGCGTCCCTCCAGTTTGTGATGGCCCTCACCAAGGTAGAGGAGGCCGATTTAGGAGCGCTGGACACAATAGGCAACCCCAGAAGATCCGCGGGTGAAGTGTTGCCCAACCTGGCACTGACTGGAGGTGAGGGAGCAGCTGTATGGGCAACTGTGGCTCCTGGGTCATTTGCAGGGATAAGTGCCAGAGAGACGTCAGTGGGGAGGGATGAATGGACAAGGGAATCACGGAGGGAGCGATCCCTGCAGAGTGCGGAAGGGTTGGGGGAGGTAAAGATATGTTTAGCGGTAAGATCCCTTTGGAGACGGCGGAAATTGTGGAGGATAATCTGTTGGGTACGGAGGCTCATGGGGGTGGTGTAAGGGCAGGTGTAGTACGGGGGCTGCTTGCAGGAATAAGTGCCGGGTGGAAGATTAGTGGGGAGACCTACCATGTTTGGAGAGGCCATTGTGTGAGTGGACCGGTGCTAGGGGGCGAGGTAAGTTGATTTTTCTGCATTCTTCGTCAGTTACTGCAGTGAGAACAGTTCCCGGGGCTGTGCTGTGTTCATTGCGTGAGACGTGAGGATTCTGGGAGACCTCCAGCCTCGCTCGTCTGGACTGCAGAGACACTGGCGAATTCACGCAGGGAGGGGAGATCGTTTATCTGCTTCGTGTGCGGGAAGCGGTTCATCGGCCATCTGACCTGCTGGCACAGCAGCGAGTTCACACCAGGGAGAAGCCGTTCACCTGCTCTGAATGTGGGAATCGATTCACCAGGTTGTCCAGCCTTGTGACACATCGGCGGGTTCACGGAGGGGAGAGACCATTTATCTGCTCTGTGTGCGGGAATGGAGTTACTCGGTCATCCCGACTTCTGGGTCACCAGCGCGTCCACACCGGAGAGTGTGCTCTGAATGTGGGGAGCGATTCACTCGGCCATCCTCCCTAGTGATGCACCAACAGGTTCACTTTGAGTAGGGGGCATGGGCTCGGTCATAGAAACATAGAAACATAGAAACATAGAAAATAGGTGCAGGAGTAGGCCATTCGGCCCTTCGAGCCTGCACCGCCATTTATTATGATCATGGCTGATCATCCAACTCAGAACCCAGCCTTCCCTCCATACCCCCTGACCCCTGTAGCCACAAGGGCCATATCTAACTTCCTTTTAAACATAGCTAATGAACTGGCCTCAACAGTTTGCTGTGGCAGAGAATTCCACAGATTCACCACTCTCTGTGTGAAGAAGTTTTTCCTAACCTCGGTCCTAAAAGGCTTCCCCTCTATCCTCAAACTGTGACCCCTCGTTCTAGACCTCCCCAACATCGGGAACAATCTTCCTGCATCTAGCCTGTCCAATCCCTTTAGGATCTTATACGTTTCAATCAGATCCCCCCTCAATCTTCTAAATTCCAACGAGTACAAGCCCAGTTCATCCAGTCTTTCTTCATATGAAAGACCTGCCATCCCAGGAATCAATCTGGTGAACCTTCTTTGTACTCCCTCTATGGCAAAGATGTCTTTCCTCAGATTAGGGGACCAAAACTGCACACAATACTCCAGGTGTGGTCTCACCAAGGCCTTGTACAACTGCAGTAGTACCTCCCTGCTCCTGTACTCGAATCCTCTCGCTATAAATGCCAGCATACCGTTCGCCTTTTTCACCGCCTGCTGTACCTGCATGCCCACTTTCAATGACTGGTGTATAATGACACCCAGGTCTCGTTGCACCTCCCCTTTTCCTAATCGGCCACCATTCAGATAATAATCTGTTTTCCTATTTTTGCCACCAAAGTGGATAACTTCACATTTATCCACATTAAATTGCATCTGCCATGAGTTTGCCCACTCACCCAACCTATCCAAGTCACCCTGCATCCTCTTAGCATCCTCCTCACTGCTAACACTGCCACCCAGCTTCGTGTCATCCGCAAACTTGGAGATGCTGCATTTAATTCCCTACAGATCATCTCACCTACAGACACGCCAGCAAGTTCACAGTGGGGAGAGACCATTTATCTGCCTGTCTGTGGGAAGAGATTCACTCAACCCATCCAACATGATCGGACACCAGCGCATTCATTACGGGGAGAAGCAGACCGTCGCTCTGAACGTGGGAGCGGATTCAACCCTCTGATGCACACTGCGGAAGAAGTTTAAACAAGCTGACTGCTGTGTATTTCACCGTCACAGCTGCTGAGTCCAGGGGCAAGTTGAAAAGTGAGTGTCAGTGTCGAACTCGGCAATTATCGCTGCTGCTCATCACACCCAGTGCCCCACCCTGGTCACTGGGCTTGGGAGGAGTTTGCTCTGCTGATGTTCACCTGTAATGGGGCTGGAGTTTCATATTCTGCATCTGGGACTAATAATTCAGTTCTATTTTAAACTCCATCTCAGGTACTCAGTGACTCTATAACACACCCAGTGCCCAGTAGGGCTCCAACTCAGTCCGCCGGTCCCTGCCAGTCTTTCCGTTCCACAAAGGCCCTGTGGCGATGTGTCCCAAATTATCGCCACTCTGTGACTTACGGGCCGTTACGCCACTGGCTTTTAGGGCAGCAGTGAAGGCCCTCCATCACTGATTGGCTTCCTTCATCGTTGTCAGTAGTATGCTGTCAGTTTTCACTACCGTCAGTCACGCAAGTCCCGGGTGGAGACTCAGGAATACCGTCACACTCAGATGTAGAAGGATTCTTCGTTGCCGTTTCTCTAACAGCTTTGCTTTTCCAGTCAGGGTCGTTAGCCCTGAGCTAAACCCAGAGGACCGGTGGACCCGTCTTAGTCTGGCCTCTACCCTTTGACCTGTTTGGCATGGGTGACCCCACCAAGAGTCAAAGCATAAAGCCCCTGACTCCAGCCAGTGGAGCTCTCCACGTCAGCGAGGCCGGCAAGCTTCCAAAACCAATGACAAGATTGTAGTCCACTTGGAGGCACCAGACTGTGAGTGAAGTTTTCCCTCGAATTTCCTGCACAGCTTTCTGCAGACTGAGGAGCAGAAGGTCGCTGTATGTCTGACATGTTCCTCACCCCTCTAATCTCGGGGCCGAGGAAGAATGACATTGATGGTTAACCTCCCTATTGGCATTATAAAAATGAGGTTCTGCAGATGATGGAAATCTGGAGCAACACAGCAGGTCAGGAACCATTGAAAGACCGGGAATAAAGGGAGCCTCTCTTCTGGCTGGCTGGTGGAGACTGGTGAAGTTCCACAGGGGTCAGTGTTGGGACCGCTTCTTTTCATGTTATATATCAATGATTTGGATGACAAAATTGACGGCTGTGTGGACAAAATGAAGATAGGTGGCGGGGCATGTCGCTTTGAGGAAGCAGGGAGTCAGTAGAGTGACTTATGGACAGGGTGGATGTGGCAAAGTTGTTTCCCATGGTGGGGGAGTCTAGTACGAGAGGGCATGACTTAAGGATTGAAGGGCGCCCTTTCAGAACAGAAATGCGAAGAAATTTTTTTAGTCAGAGGGTGGTGAATCTGTGGAATTTGTTGCCACGGGCGGCAGTGGAGGCCAAGTCATTGGGTGTATTTAAGGCAGGGATTGATAGGTATCTGCGTAGCCAGGGCATCAAAGGTTATGGTGAGAAGGTGGGGGAGTGGGACTAAATGGGGGAATGGATCAGCTCATGATAAAATGGCGGAGCAGACTTGATGGCCCGAATGGCCGACTTCAGCTCCTTTGTCTTATGATCTTATGGACTTAGACAGATATTCTCTTCGGAGGCTGGAGAAGTAGTAGATGGAATATAGTGCAGGGAAGTATATGGTCATGCACTTTGGTAGGAGGAATGAAGGCTATTTTCTAACTTGGGAGTCCTGCAGGATTCCCTAAAGGTTAACCTGCTGGTTGATTCAGTGGTAACGAAGGCAAATGCAATGCTAGATTTCCTTACAAGAGGTCTAGAATATAAAATTAAGGCAGTAATGCTGAGCCTTTGTAAGGCCTTGGTCAGACCGCACGGAGTATATTGACCAGTTCTGATCCCCACACAATACTCCAAATTAGGTGTCACAAACATAATAATACTACTAATAATAATAGAAACTTTATTGATCCCGAATGGGAAATTATTTCATTACAGCAGCAACATTTAAAAACACATCAATAATAATAAATATAATAATAATATTAACTAATAATAGTACAAATAATATACACAATAACAATTTGCCACTGTGAAATAATAATGTACAAATTAATCATAGTCATACTTTACTGATCCCGGGGGAAATTAGTTTTCGTTACAGTTGCACCATAAATAATTAAATAGTAATAAAACCATAAATAGTTAAATAGTAATATGTAAATTATGCCAGGAAATAAGTCCAGGACCAGCCTATTGGCTCAGGGTGTCTGACCCTCCAAGGGAGGAGTTGTAAAGTTTAATGGCCACAGGCAGGAATAACTTCCTATGACGCTCAGTGCTGCATCTCGGTGGAATGAGTCTCTGGCTGAATGTACTCCTGTGCCCACCCAGTACATTATGTAGTGGATGGGAGACATTGTCCAAGATGGCATGCAACTTGGACAGCATCCTCTTTTCAGTCACCACCGTCAGAGAGAATAAAACAGAGACTATTGTGCTATGAACGCAAACAACAGGAATTCTGCAAATGCTGGAAATTCAAGCAACACACATCAAAGTTGCTGGTGAACGCAGCAGGCCAAGCAGCATCTATAGGAAGAGGCGCAGTCGACGTTTCAGGCCGAGACCCTTCGTCAGGACTTTTTTTTTCTATTGTGCTATGATGTGTGTTCTCCTGTCGCACAGAGATGGACTGTTGTATGTGCTTATTGCATTTGGTAGGAAAGATTTTCTGTAACGATCTTTGTGACAGCGGAGCTGAATGAGCCTGTTGGAAAGGGGGCTCCACATCCTGCACAACTTTGAATTTCCAGCATTTGCAGAATTCCTGTTGTTATAGTGTTTAGTTGCTGCCCTTTGATTCATTGACCACCAGAGGTCGCTGCGATCCGTCGGCACCATCTTAAACCGGCCGTCCATTGAACTTCTGAAAGAGGAATGAGGAACCATTACTCAGTGGAGCAGGAGCAGGGTCTGGGGTTCCGGACAATCGGAGGGGTACGAGCTCGAGATGAGGTGCAGGGATGAGAGGAGTGGGGGTGACCTTTTCGGAGGCCGATTGACAGAGAAAAGCCTCATGTTGACTTTTGACACACACACAATGCCTGTCGACATTGAGTGTATGGCTTGTGGGAACTCGCTGCGTTAAACCAGGGGCTGGCTTGGCAGGGCTGAGCGGTGCTTGCGAACGCTTTCAATGAGGAGCGGCTGCTGCAAGCTCCGGACACAGTGTGGACCTGCACCCTGGGGCAGTCTCAAACCATTCCTCCTCACTGTGTCGTGAGACCTGCATCGGGGTGATGGGGTGAAGGCGGGGGGAGGTGTCTGCTGAATAACGCCACCTCTAAGGCAGTGCCGGATAGACAGGTTTCTGGCTGGTTATGGAGGTACATGTGAGGCTGGGAGATAAGGTTGTGGAGTTTAGTGTGGTGAGGTATGTGGGGCTCTGGCAGATAGTCATAGTCATAGTCATACTTTATTGATCCCAGGGGAAATTGGTTTTCGTTACAGTTGCACCATAAATAATAAATAGTAATAAAACCATAAATAATTAAATAATGATACGTAAATTATGCCAGGAAATAAGTCCAGGACCAGCCTATTGGCTCAGGGTGTCTGACCCTCCAAGGGAGGAGTTGTAAAGTTTGATGGCCACAGGCAGGAATGACTTCCTATGACGCTCTGTGCTGCATCTCACTGGAATGAGTCTCTGGCTGAATGTACTCCTGTGCTCAACCAGTACATTATGTAGTGGATGGGAGACATTGTCCAAGATGGCATGCAACTTGGACAGCATCCTCTTTTCAGACACCACCGTCAGAGAGTCCAGTTCCATCCCCACAACATCACTGGCCTTACGAATGAGTTTGTTTGTTCTGTTGGTGTCTGCTACCCTCAGCCTGCTGCCCCAGCACACAACAGCAAACATGATCGCACTGGCCATCACAGACTCGTAGAACATCCTCAGTATCGTCCAGCAGATGTTAAAGGACCTCAGTCTCCTCAGGAAATAGAGACGGCTCTGACCCTTCTTGTAGACAGCCTCAGTGTTCCTTGACCAGTCCAGTTTATTGTCAATTTGTATCCCCAGGTATTTGTAATCCTCCACCATGTCCACACTGACCCCCTGGATGGAAACAGGGGTCACCGGTGCCTTAGCTCTCCTCAGGTCTACCACCAGCTCCTTAGTCTTTTTCACATTAAGCTGCAGATAATTCTGCCCACACCATGTGACAAGGTTTCCTACCGTAGCCCTGTACCCAGCCTCATCTCCCTTGCTGAAGCATCCAACTTGGCAGAGTCATCAGAAAACTTCTGAAGATAGGATAGGGCAGTGGCTGCATGACTGTCTTGTGTGGAGGGGCTACTGCACAGGACCAAAAGAAGCTGCAGAGGGTTGTGAATCTAGTCAGCTCCATCTTGGGCACCAGCCTACAAAGTACCCAAGACATCTTCAAGGAGCGGTGTCTCAGAAAGGCGGCGTCCATTATTAAGGACCTCCAGCACCCAGGGCATGCCCTTTTCTCACTGTTACCATCAGGTAGGAGATACAGAAGCCTGAAGGCTCACACTCAGTGATTCAGGAACAGCTTCTTCCCCTCTGCCATCCGACTCCTAAATGGACTTTGAATCTTTGGACACTACCTCACTTTTTAAAATATATAGTATTTCTGTTTTTTGCATGTTTTTAATCGTCAATCTACGTATAGTTGGTATTTATTTATTTATTTATTATTATTATTTTTGTTTTATTTATGTTTAATTTTTCTCTTTTATATTATGTGTTGCATTGAACTGCTGCTGCTAAGTTAACAAATTTCATGTCACATGCTGGTGATAATAAACCTGATTTTGATTCTGAGATGCAGCCATTTCCTTTGCCCATCTATCCGGACGATGTTCAACAAAGGCAATTTGCTAAAGAATGAAAAATGATGCAAGGAGATCCTTTTACACCTTCAGTTCTAATTGACACTTTAATTCACAGGAAGTTGGACCCAGGACATTCTTTTAGGTCTCAGTCTCAACCATCCCCGTTATCTACAAAAGTGTAGACATCAGCTGGTTCTCGGCATAAGACATGATTTCAATGTCCCATTTCAACTGGCAGAAAACCGTCTGAAAGATATATCAGAAGCTCTTCAGGCACAATATACTCTGAACTGTAATTTTGATCTGGGTCGCAAAACCTTAGGTTTACATTTCAAGATCTCAGCTATGCCTTGGGGGGCTACTGCATCCGTCCTCCCATCTGCATTTCAAACACATCCAGGGATCAATTTCAAATTGAATACAAAGTGGCCACAGTTTGTGTCTCCCAGTGGCCACACATTTTAATTCCACATCCCATTCCCATTCTGACATGTCTATCCACGGCCTCCTCTACTGTAAAGAGGAAGCCACACTCAGGTTGGAGGAACAACACCTTATATTCCGTCTGGGTAGCCTCCAACCTGATGGCATGAACATCGACTTCTCTAACTTTTGCTAATGCCCCACCTCCCCCTCGTACCCCATCCGTTATTTATTTTTATACACACATTCTTTCTCTCACTCTCCTTTTTCTCCCTCTGTCCCTCTGACTATACCCCTTTCCCATCCTCTGGGTTCCCCCCCGCCCGTGTCTTTCTCCCTGGGCCTCCTGTCCCATGATCCTCTCATATCCCCTTTGCCAATCACCTGTCCAGCTCTTGGCTCCATCCCTCCCCCTCCTGTCTTCTCCTATCATTTTGGATCACCCCCTCCCACTTTCAAATCTCTTACTAACTCTTCCTTCAGTTAGTCCTGACGAAGGGTCTCGGCCTGAAACGTCGACTGTACCTCTTCCTAGAGATGCTGCCTGGCCTGCTGCGTTCACCAGCAACTTTGATGTGTGTGGCTTGAATTTCCAGCACCTGCAGAATTCCTGTTGTTTGTTGTTTGAATACAAAGTAGGTCAATTATCAGGAAACAAAGCTAATCGTTGAAAAGTATTCTTTTGACTGAAAGGCTGTCCCTAGTGGGACTTCCCACAGCTTGCTTTCAGTAATGCATATTCATGATTTAAGCATAAATCTGAGGAGCGTGATACAGTAACTTATAGATGGTACAAAAATTGTCCGGTTTGGGAAAGAGGGAATCAGGAAGAGGAAACCATTAAGACGGATTAGCCGTATTGTGCTCGACTGCAGATTTCTGCAACATTCATGGTCTAAGAGTCTTGGACGTTTTTTTTGTGTGACTTCATTTTACCGATATCTTATGTATATGTACTTTGTGCTTTGTATGACTGTTGGTATTGCGTTTTGCACCTTGGCCCCGGAGTAACACTGTATTCATGGGAATTCATGTATGGTTGAATGACAGTCGATCTTGAACTATGATCTAAGGCAACACACACAAAATGCTGGAGGAACTCAGCAGGTCAGGCAGCATCTATGGGAATGAATAGACAGTCGACGTTTTGGGCTAAGACCCTTCGTCAGGACTTAGAAGTAAGAGGGAAGATACCAGAAAAAAAAGGTGGGGGGAGGGGAAAGAGGCTAGCTCGAACATGACGGGTGAAGCCAGGTGGGTGAGTAAGGTCAAGGGCTGGAGAGGAAGGAATCTGATAGGAGAGGAGAGTTGACCATAGGAGAAAGGGAAGGAGAGGGGACCCAGGGTGGGGGGGGGGGTAATAGGCAGTGAGAAGAGGTGAAAGGTCAGAGGGAAATAGAGAAAGGAGAAGGTGGAATTTAATTATCGGAAGGAGAAATCGATATTCATGCCATTAGGTCAGAGGCTACACAGATGGAGTATAAGCTGTCGCTCCTCCACCCTGAGGGAAGCCTCTTCTTGGCACAAGAGGATTGGGAAAGGGAATTGGGATTACAATGTTTGGCGACTGGGAAGTCCTGCTTGTGGCGGATGGTGCGGGGGTGCTCGACGAAGTGATCCTTGACGTGCAACGGGTCTCAGAATGTAGAGGAGGCCGCATCAGACACAATAGATGACCCCAGCAGATTCACAGGTGAAGTCTTGCCTCACCCTGAAGGACTGTGTGGGGCCCTGAATGGGCGGGTGTAGCCAGGAGGCAGATTAGTGTGGGTGGGGAAGGGACAAGGGAATCACAGAGGGAGCATTTCCTGTGGAAATTGCAGAGGATAATTAGATTAGATTCGATTAAATTCAACTTTATTGTCATTGTGCTGAGTACAGATACAGAGCCAATGAAATGCAGTTAGCTTCTGACCAGAAATGCAAAGAATAGTGTTATTTATAGGATAACTGCAAATAAAAAATAAATGCTACAGCACACAGATATTAAAGTACTGAGACAGTACAATACGGGTACAATACTGCTTAGCGCTGTGATGTGAGGTTCAGCAGTGTCACAGCCTCAGGGAAGAAGCTCTTCCTGTGCCTGCTGGTGCGGGAGCGGATGATGTGTTCGATGCAGAAGCTGATGGGGTGGTAGGTAAGGACAAGAGGAACACTATCACCCTTAAGGCGGCGAGAAGATGGGGTGAGCAGGGGTGAGGGCAGCATCAGTGGTGGAGGAAAGAATGAGAAAATCTTCAATGTCGTGTCCTGGGAAAGATGCTCCGGAGGTGAGGAAAATGAGAAAAGAAAATAGCATTTTTACAGGAGATAGGGTGGGAAGAGGTATAATTGAGATAACCATGGGAGTCAGTAGGTTTATAAAAGATGTCAGTTGGCAGCCTGTCTCCAGGGATGGAGTGAAATAGATCAAGAGAGGGGAGGGAGGTGTCAGAGATGGACCAAATGAATTTAAGAGCAGGGTAGAAGTTGGAGGCAAAGTTGATGAAATTGATGAGCTCAGCAAGGGTGCATGAAGCAGCACCAATGCAGTTGTCAGTGTCGCGCAGGAAGAGTTGGGGAGTATAACTGGGGAAGGCTTCAAACATGAACTGCTCTACATAAACCAAGGCAGTGAGTTCAACGTTGACTGGCCACTCCTGCGACGCCTCCGATGCCAAACTGTGTTGGCCTCTGCCATTCCTTTGGATTCATCAGCTGCGTGGAGAGTGGGGGCAACAGCTTGTTCGCCATATCATACTGTCCTGACTTGCTTATCATGTAGACAGATAGCATGCAATAGCCATGGCTGACCCTGACCATCGGAGGGTCTCAAAGTAGTATATGATGAGATATACGTACATTAGAAACATAGAAAACCTACAGCACAATACTCTACACAGCCCACAATACTGTGCCAAGCATGTACTTACTTTAGAAGTTACCTAGGGTTACCCATAGCCCTCTATGTTTCTAAGCTCCATGTACCTAACCAGGAGCAACTTAAAAGACCCTATCATATCCACCTCCACCACCGTCATCGGCAGCCCATTCCACGCACTCAGCACTCTCTGCATAAAAAACTTACCCCTGACATCTCCTCTGTACCTGCTTCCAAGCACCTTAAAACTGTGCCCTCTCGTGTTAGCCATTTCAGCCCTGGGAAAAAGTCTCTGACCACCTACACGATCAATGCCTTGTACATCATTATCTTGTACATCTCTATCAGATCACCTTTCATCCTCTGCCGCTCCAAGGAGAAAAGGCCAAGTCCACTCAACCTATTCTCATAAGGCATGCTCCCCAATCCAGGCAACATCCTTGTAAATCTCTTATGCACCCTTGCTATGGATTCCACATCCTTCCTGTAGTGAGGTGACCAGAACTGAGCGTAGTACTCCAAGTGGGGTCTGACCAGGGTCCCATATAACTGTAACATTACCTCTCGGCTCTTAAACTCAATCCCATGGTTGGTGAAGGCCAATGCACCGTATGCCCTCTTAACCAGAGTCAACCTGCGCAGCAGCTTTGAGTGTCCTATAGGCTTGGACCCCAAGATCCCTCTGATCCTCCACACTGCCAAGAGTCTGACCATTAATACTATATTCTGCCATCATATTTGACCTACCAAAATGAACCACCTCACACTTATCTGGGTTGAACTCCATCTGCCACTTCTCAGCCCAGTTTTGCATCCTATCAATGTCCCGCTGTAACCTCCGTCAGCGCTCCACACTATCCACAACACCTCCAACCTTTGTGTCATCAGCAAATTTACTAACCCATCCCTCCACTTCCTCATCCAGGTCATTTATAAAAATCACAAAGAGTAAGGGTCCCAGAACAGATCCCTGAGGCACACCACTGGTCACCGGCTTCCATGCAGAATATGACCCGTCTACAACCACTCTTTGCCTTCTGTTAGCAAACCACTTCTGGATCCACAAAGCAAGGTGCCTCCTTACCTTCTCAATAAGCCTTGTATGGGGTACCTTATCAAATGCCTTTCCGAAATCCATATACACTACATCTACTGCTCTACCTTCATCAATGTGTTTAGTCACATCATCAAAAAATTAAATCAGGCTCGTAAGGCACGACCTGCCTTTGACAAAGCCATGCTGACTATTCCTAATCATATTATGCCTCTCCAAATGTTCATAAATCGTTCTTCTCAGGATCTTTTCCATCGGTTTACCAACCACTGAAGTAAGACTCGCTGGTCTATAATTTCCTGGGCTATCTCTACTCCTTTTCTTGAATAAGGGAACAACCATACATACATTGTCTTGAAGTTTGAACTTTGGAGATAAATCTTGTAAATTGTCTTCAGTTCATCGAAGTCGTTAGCAGTTTTCCTTTGTAGTAACAAAATAATTGTTGTTGATCCTTCAAACAGAAGTGAAAACTCTTCAAGACAGAAGTAAAGGGAGAAGGAGTCAGGAAAGCCCATTGTGAATACCTTTCCTCTACACTGAAAAGAGTGCAAACTTGTTTGTTAAAATAGGAACTCATTCAAATGCCGGAAACACTCCTTATGTGCTGCTGGGAATAGACAGTGGAGTTTGCCACAACAGTACAGTGATACTATTCGGGTACCTGACACAGCAGGTTCAGTAAAGATGTTCTCTCACACACGATGGGCTACACATTTGCCCGTGTAAGTGAGCACTCGTAACAGAGGACTCTCTGATCTACGGGCTGTTCCTGGGGATGCACACGGAGACCAACGTCCGGTGCTGCTGGCAGATCATCAACTCGGTGAAAGACGGTCTTTGGTCGGCCCAGAACCTGATGGTCTACCAGCACGTGGAGATGTCCGTGGGAGAATGCTTCCGACTGGCACATTCTCGGCTGCAGGAGTACGTGCTGAGGGACGCACTGAAACTCGGTGCAGCCACCGCAAGAGCCCGGTGGGGAAGGACCACAGTATAGGGTTCTTCTCCCACGGGAGTGGGAGGGGTCAGGTGGTGGGGAGTATACCCCTCAACAAAGGTGGGCGAAGATGAACCAACAGAGTGCTACGTGAGTGGCTGAAAGTGTGGAAATGTATAAAATACAATGGTAAAGTTTGTAAAGGATTGAGAGTCATTGAATGGTTTATTGTAAATAATTTTATCTTGAATAAAGTATAGTTTGTTAAAAAAAATGTGAGCACTCGGGTGCAGTCAGAAGGCAGGTGTGGCTGTGTGCCACCGTGTGACACACTCTGCACGTACACATGCTCACTCTCCCATTCGTGTAATGCACACACACATGTGCTCACCACCACCCCCCCACCGTGCAGATCTCATGTATATATGCATTCATATAGGCGTGTGCGTGGAAGTCCCGTGTGCACGCAGATGGACAGCCCCTTGTGAGCACTCGTGCAAGGCTCCTGCACACGGCTCCGCAGAGTGAGTGCCCACAATGAGGCCAGCACCGACACGGTCACACACCAGTGCCCATGCTGTTATGCTTAAACACCAACCTATGTGCTATCTTTGAATTGGGACTCGTTGGTCAATTACTTTCGTTACCAACAGGCGTCAGTTCTCCCCACACGACTCCCTTGTTCATTCATACCCCCCATCCTTCCCCACTGATCTCCCTCCTGGCACTTATCCTTGTAAGCGGAACAAGTGCCACACATGCCCTTACACTTCCTCCCTCACCACCATTCAGGGACCCAGACAGTCCTTCCAGGTGAGGCGACACTTCACCTGTGAGTCGGCTGGGGTGATATACTGCGTCCGGTGCTCCCAATGTGGCCTTCTATATATTGGCCAGACCCGACGCAGACTGGGAGACCGTTTCGCTGAACACCTACGCTCTGTCCGCCAGAGAAAGCAGGATCTCCCAGTGGCCACACATTTTAATTCCACATCCCATTCCCATTCTGACATGTCTATCCACGGCCTCCTCTACTGTAAAGATGAAGCCACACTCAGGTTGGAGGAACAACACCTTATATTCCGTCTGGGTAGCCTCCAACCTGATGGCATGAACATTGACTTTTCAAACTTCCACTAATGACCCACCTCCCCATCGTACCCCATCCGTTATTTATTTATATACACACATTCTTTTTCTCTCTCTCCTTTTTCACCCTCTGTCCCTCTCACTATACCCCTTGCCCATCCTCTGGGTTCCCCCCCCCCTTTTCTTTCTCCCTGGGCCTCCTGTCCCATGATCCTCTCATATCCCTTTTGCCAATCACCTGTCCAGCTCTTGACTCCATCCCTCTTCCTCCTGTCTTCTCCTATCATTTCGGATCTCCCCCTCCACCTCCCACTTTCAAATCTCTTACTAACTCTTCCTTCAGTTAGTCCTGACGAAGGGTCTCGGCCCGAAACATCGACTGTACCTCTTCCTACAGATGCTGCCTGGCCTGCTGCGTCCACCAGCAACTTTGATGTGTGTTACCTCAGTTTTTTTTATTCATTTACGGGATGAGGGCATTACCAGCTAAGCCAGCATTTATTGCCCATCCCTAGTTGCCCTTGAGAAGGTGGTGACGAGCTGCCTTCTTGACCCACTACAGTCCCTGAGGTGTAGGTACACCCACAGTGCTGTTAGGGAGGGGATTCCATGATTCTGACCCAGCGACAATGAAGGAACAGGGCTGTGTTTCTGAGTCAGGATGCTGAGTGACTTGGAGGGGGGTTTCCGAGTGGTGGTGTTCCCAGGTATGCGCTGTTCTCGTTCTTCTAGTTGGTAGTGGTTGTGGGTCTCAAAGGTGCTGCCTTAGGAACTTTGGTGTGATGTTGCAGTGCATCTTGTAGACAGTTCACACTGCTGCAACTGTTGGTCGATGGTGGAGGGATTGGATGCTTGTGGAAGGGGAACCAATCAAGTGGGATGCCTTGTACTGGGTGGTGTCGAGCTCCTTGAGTGTTGATGGAGCTGCATTCATCCAGGTGAATGGTGAGTATTCCATTATACTCCTGACCTGTGGCTTGTAGATGGTGGGCAGGATTTGGGGAGTCAGGAGGTGAGCTACAAATCACAGGATTCCTGGCCTTTGATCTGCTCTGGTAGCCACAGTGTTTATATGGCTAGACCAGTTCAGTATCCTGTCAATGGTAACCCCCAGAATGTTGATAGGTTGATAGTAAGGATGATACTTTATACTTTATTGTCGCCAAACAATTGATACTAGAATGTACAATCATCAGAGCGATATTTGATTCTGCACTTCCTGCTCCCTGGTATTCAGTTAATAAACCTATTTGAAAAGATAACTTTACTAATTCCAGTTGAACTACCTACAGGAGCAGGGTAGTTAGCATGGATGAGGGCTGTTCTGTCCACTCTCCTCCCCAACCCCCGCGCCACCTCTGGCCGTGCATCCCTTCTGGCCCTGCAGGTTATTCCCTTCCCGGGAATTACTTTCTCCATCCGGCTGGAGCTCCGAGCTCGCTGTGGCCCGAGCGAGACGGGAAGCCAACCCGGATCAGGTGACGGAGGGACAACAAACCCGTCCCAGCCACATGCCCGACTGACGTCACTGGACGGGAGACGGCTGATCAGCCCATCCAACCTGTTCGCGGACGTGGCACAATGATGTCTTTTCTTCCCAGTAAATTATCTTCCCCCTCCACTGCCGTCGGGATTCCCGACTGACGCTGTCTCTGGCCCCATTAAGAAGCTCGGACCCTCACTGCCCCCACGGGGGTGCGGAGATAGCACCCTCCCTCCCCACTGCCTCTTTCGCCCCAACACATGATACAACCCGCTGCTCCCATGGGGAGTTAAAGTGCAGAACTAGAACAGGAGAGGGTTGTAACCAGGGGTGCAGTGCTAGCTGGAGCTCACCGGCGCGTGTCCGGCACCTCTTCCAGAAAAAAGCCGAAATAAACAAGCTAATTGATTAGGTGCCCCCCCAGGGTGATTGGAGTATCTCAGAAACTGCTGATCTCCTGGGATTTTTACGCACAGCAGACTCTGGAGTTTACAAAGAATGGTGCCAAAAACAAAAAAAAGAACATCCAGCGAGTGGCTGTTCTGTGAGTGAAAACATCTCGTTAAATCCACTCGCTGGATGTTTTTTTTTATTCAGTTGGAGCTGGACATTCGGAAGCAAACAATTCAGGAACAGCCTCTTCCCCTCTGCCATCCGATTTCTGAATGGACATTGAACCCGTGAACACCACCTCACGACTTTTCTTTTTGTGCTACTTATTTAATAAGACGTGACAAGACGTGCGCCCCTCTGGCCTTTGTTCCCGCGTCCTACAGCGCGATGCTACTTCAGCATCACTCACAGCTGTGAGCCACTTACGAGCAGAGCCGGGACGTAGCGGCTCTCCCGTCCGGCCTCTCCGAATCAGGTTTAAAATCACCGGCATGCGTTTTGAAATCTGTCGTCTTTCCAGCAGCAGTAATGATAGAAAAAAGAACTGAATTGCAGTATATATTAAACAAGAGGTGCAAAAATAGAAATAAAAAAGTCGTGAGGTAGTGTTCATGGGTTCAATGTCCATTCAGAGATCAGATGGCAGAGGGGAAGAAGCTGTTCCTGCATCACTGACACACAAAATACTCTGCAGATGCTGGGGGCAAAGCAACACTCACAACACGCTGGAGGAACTCAGCAGGTCGGGCAGCATCCGTGGAAAAGATCGGTGGACGTTTCGGGCCGGAACCTTTCGTCAGGACTCACCGGCCTAACAAAGGGTTCCGGCCCGAAACGTCGACCAATCTTTTTCTCTGATGCTGCCCGACCTGCTAAGTTCCTCCAACGTGTTGTGGGTGTTGTCCTGAATCGCTGAGTGTGTGTCTTCAGGCTCCTGTGCCTCCTTCCTGATGGTAGCAATGAGAAGAGGGCATGCCCTGGGTGATGGGGGTCATTAATGATGGATGCCTCCTTTCTGAGGCGTCGCTCCTTGAAGATGTCCTGGATAGTAGGGAGGCTGGTGCCCGTGATGGAGCTGACTGGAGTTTACAACTCTCTGCAGCTCACTTCGATCCTGTGCAGTAGCTGCCCCCCTTCCCCCCATACCAGCCAGCGATGCAGCCGGTCAGAATGCTCCCCACAGCACGTCTGCGGAGATCTGCGAGTGTCTTTGGTGACAGACCAAATCTCCTCAAACTCCGAATGAAATACAGCTGCCGTCTCGCCTGCTTTGTGGCCGCACCGATACGTTGGGTCCAGGATACATCCCCAGAGATGTTTACATCCGAATCTGAAACCCAGGACACACCCTCTTCTCATTGCTACTGTCAAGGTGGAGGTACAGGAGCCAGAAAACACACACTCAACAATTCAGGAACAGCTTCTTCCCCTCTGCCATCTGATTTCTGAATGGACATTGAACCCGTGAACATTTCCTCACGACTTTTCTTTCTGCGCTACTTATATAATGTATTATATATATTTACTGTAATTCACGTTTTTTCTCTATTATTATTAATTTTACTGCTGCTGCTAAGTTGACAAATTTCCACGACAAGTACCGTTGATATTAAATCTAATTCTGAGACGCTTCTGTGGAGAAAGATTTGGTTAAGATCTCACCAATCCTTGTGGTTCACACATAGACGAGCGCACAGAACCATCAACACGCTGGAGACTGCACACCCAGAGGCTGCCTTCATCGTCGCCAGTGAGCGTCGCTGAAGAGAGTCTCTCCGACGTTTTGTCAGCACATCCAGGTGAGCACTCGTGGAGATAACACACTTGACCACTGTTACATTCCCTCCGCAACGCTTACAAAGCTCCCCCTCGATCAGCTTTTGGAAAATCAGATCACTCTCAATCCTGCTTCTGCCAACGTTCAGACAGAATCTGAAACAAGAGACGGCCGTAGTTGAAACCGTCCACTGTTGGTCCGACCAGCCAGCCTCAACGGTGCAGGACTGCTTCGTTGACGTCGACTGGAATGTCTTCCATGATGAGGATGTCTCCGAGTTCACGGGTGGAGTCACGTGCTTTATCCGGAAGCACATCGACAATATTGTCCCCCAGAGGTCGGTCAGGGTCTTCCCGAACCAGAAACCCTGGATCAATATTTCCGTGCCAGCAGCACTTTGTCAGGACGCTGGAGCAGGGATCCAGTCACAGACCCAGCACTGTGCACACAGTGAGGTTAATTAAGTAACAAATCCCAGGGTGCAAACAAAGCCAGCGTCAAAGTTCAGGCAGAGATCAAAACATCCAGAGAAATCCAAAAATCTGAATCAGGAAACAGGCAGAGCTGATATTCAGACAGACAGAGTTCAGATACGAATGCTAGAAAGGCTCCGGAAAATTCACCGACACAATCTGGCAACAAACAGATTGATTTTACTGCTGCTGCTAAGTTAACAAATTTTCACGACAAATACCGTTGATATTAAGCACAGGACGGAAATACACTGAGCAACAAACAGCGAGGCAGATGATAGCTGGAGCACAATGAGACACAGCAGCAATACAGGTAATAATGAGAAACAGGTGAGAGACAGAGTACTCAGTGATGCAGGGGCCGGAGTAGAGCAGGAGTGGGGACAGGAGCACGTGGCAATACAAAACCACGGCTCGGGGGAAACACACAAAAAGACAGAGTTCAACTGGAGGCACACGTGACTTGCGGCGAGGGCTGGATACCATCGCAGACTTCAAAGACAAACGTTGTGGTGCTGCCAACATTGCGGCCTCTCTCCCAGATGAGCTCAATTGCTTTTATACTTGGGTTCGATGTCGCTAACTCTGTGCCTCCGAGGAAAGCCACCGCTGCAACCTGCAACCTGGTCATTTCTGAGGCTGAGGGACGCAGATGTTTCCAACAAGTGGACGGTCGCAAGGCTGCAGGACCGGACGGCATCCCAGGGCAAGTACTCAGGATGTGCACAGCACAACTGGCAGGTGTATTTACAAACATTTTTAATCTCTCCCTCTCCCAGTGTAGAGTGCCCTTCTGCTTCAAATTATCCACCAATGACCCTGTACCAAAAAAGACCAAGGTAACATGCTTGAACGACTGGTGTCCTGTCCAAATCACCTCAAGAAAAAGCAAATGTTTTGAGAGTCTGGTCAAGGATTACATCTGCAGCTTGCTACCACCCAAATTAGAACCCCTACAATTCACCAATCGACAGACGATGCAAAAGCCACAGCTCTACATACTGTCCTTACACATCTGGAGAAGAAGGATGCTTATGTGAGCAGCACACATCAAAGTTGCTGGTAAACGCAGCAGGCCAGGTAGCATCTATTGGAAGAGTTTCAGTCGACGTTTCAGGCCGAGACCCTTCGTCAGGACTAACTGAGACAGTCCTTCCAGGTGAGGCGACACTTCACCTGTGAGTCAACTGGGGTGATATACTGCGTCCGGTGCTCCCGATGTGGCCTTCTATATATCTTGGCGAGACCCGACGCAGACAGGCAGACTGTTTCGCTGAACACCTACGCTCTGTCCGCCAGAGAAAGCAGGATCTCCCAGTGGCCACACATTTTAATTCCACATCCCATTCCCATTCTGACATGTCTATCCACGGCCTCTTCTACTGTAAAGATGAAGCCACACTCAGGTTGGAGGAACAACACCTTATATTCCGTCTGGGTAGCCTCCAACCTGATGGCATGAACATCGACTTCTCTAACTTCCACTAGTGCCCCATCTCCCCCTAGTACCCCATACGTTATTTATTTTTATACACACCTTCTTTCTCTCACTCTCCTTTTTCTCCCTCTGTCCCTCTGACTATACCCCTTGCCCATCCTCTGTTTCCTCCCCCGCCCCTTGTCTTCCTCCCCGGATCTCCTGTCCCATGATCCTCTCATATCCCCTTTGCCGATCACCTGTCCAGCTCTTGGCTCCATCCCTCCCCCTCCTGTCTTCTCCTATCATTTTGGATCTCCCCCTCCCCCTCCAGCTTTCAAATCTCTTACTACTCTTCCTTCAGTTAGTCCTGACGAAGGGTCTCGGCCTGAAACGTCGACTGAAACTCTTCCTACAGATGCTGCCTGGCCTGCTGCGTTTACCAGCAACTTTGATGTGTGTTGTTTGAATTTCCAGCATCTGCAGAATTCCTGTTGCTACTTATGTGAGAATGTTGCTCTTGGACTACAGTTCATCATTCAACACCATAGTTCCATCCAGACTCGACAAGAAACTCAGAGAACTCGGCCTTGACCCTGTCTTGTGCAGCTGGATCCTGGGCTTCCTGTCAGATTGCCAGCAGGTTGTAAGAGTGGGCTCCCTCACCTCCAACTCTCTGACTCTCAATACAGGAGCCCCTCAGGGCTGTGTACTAAGTCCCCTCCTTTACTCCCTGTATACCCATAGCTGTATCGCCACCCACAGCCCATTCTGCCAATTAAATTTGCTGACGACACTACATTGATCGGCCTTATCTCAAACAATAACGAGGTGGCCTACAGGTAAGAAGTCATCTCTCTGACACAGTGGTGTCAAGAGCTCCTTTGTTTTTGCGATATTGAGGGAGAGGTTGTTTTCTTGACACCACTGTGTCAGAGAGATGACTTCTTACCTGTAGACCACCTCGTTGAGAACTTCCCATGATTCAGGACATTTACAAGGACAGGTGTGTAAAAAGGGCCCGTAGGATCACTGGGGACCCGAGCCACCCCAACCACAATCTATTCCAGCTGCTACCATCCGGGAAGCGGTACCGCAGCATAAAATCCAGGACCAACAGACTCCGGGACAGCTTCTTCCACCAGGCCATCAGACTGATGAACTCACGTTGATTTGAGTGTACTCTATATTACATTGACTGTTGTATTTATTATACAGTATAAATTACTACGATTGCACATTCAGATGGAGACGTAACGTAAAGATGTATGAGAAGGATGTAAGAAATAAAGTCAATTCAATTCAAGAGAGCCTTTTTCGTTCCCCACGCGAAATCGGTGACAGACTGTTAGTCTGTTTAATAAAAGAGAGTTTGCGCTGTCAGACTCTCGGAATCGCAGGTTCCTACCCAGAAGTCCTTGCGCGTCGGCGGTGACGGGCCGGTCAAGTACGCATGTGCAGAGAGCCGGAGCCGCTGGCCGAACGGCGCGCATGCGTCCGGCGGATGAGAGGCTGCGGAAGGTCGGCGGCAGGTAGGAGCGGGGCTTTGGGTCGCGGTTTCATCAGCACCGGGCTCGCCTCTCGATCGGGGGAACCATTGCTACGAGCTCCGGCACGTCGTAGCCCAGTCCGCTGGGACGGTGCCCTCCGTCCCCTCTCCGTTGGTCCACGGTACATATCCGGGCCCCGGGAAGTTTTCCGTTGGTGGGCGAAGGCGCTGTCGCTGCCTTTGATAGACAGGTTTCTGAAACCTGTTGCCTTCTGGGTATCGAAGCAACCATGGTTGACCCTCCAGTGCTTTTCCACCCCGTCCGCAGAAAGTGCTCGGAATTGCAGTACGAGGGAATTGGAGCGGCTAGATCAACAGTTTTCCTGGAGACTGGCAAGCTCTAGCAATCACGTTTCTGCTGTGTACATAGATCTATTGATGCTTCTGGACAAATCTTCAGTGATGTTCCTGGAATCATCGGGTGTTTCGGGTCTTTCAACATCATACAACCTCCTCCAGGTGACCCAGCCGGGGCTGATCAGACCCCAGCTTGTGTCCAGATGGCTAGCTCACACCCCGTGCTTTTCCACCCCGACCGCAGAAAGTGCTCGGAATTGCAGTACGAGGGAATTGGAGCGGCTAGATCGCCGGATCTCCTAGAGACTGGCAAGCTCTAGCAATCGCGTTTAAAGGATTTGAAAAATGTAATGTGGATCTCGGATGAAGACATTTGAAGGCAGCTTTCAGGGAAATGAATTATGGATATTGTTCCCAGTTAAAACCCAAGGCCTAAAAGAAGCACCAGGCTCTTTGAACAAAAGGGGATAACTACACTCACTTGTCCATATATTGCGATTTTCCACAACCAATTATCTCACTTTAAGGACTTTTTATCTGTTATCTCAGTGTTGTTGTTATTTGTGGAGCAGTCTCAAATGGCCTGACTCTGCTGGTATATATTATTTATTTATATTTGCATTTGCAGAGTTTGTTGTCTTCTGTGCTCTGGTTGATCTTTCATTGATCCTGTTACAGTTACTATTCTATAGATTTGCTGAGTATGCCCACAGGAAAATGAATTTCAGGGTTGTATATGGTGACATATATGTACTTTGAAAATAAATTCACTTTGAATTTTGGAAAAGAAGGCACTGGGTCTACCTTCCAGTCAATTAAAATGTCAATTAGTGCTACATAGAAAATAAATCCTTGTTTCAGCTTTAGTATTTGTCTAGAAAATCACCTTTAGAACATAGAATAGTACAGCACATTACAGGCCCTTTGGCCCACAATGTCGTGCCGACCCTCAAACCCTGCCTCCCATATAACCCCCTTAAATTCCTCCATATACCTATCTTCAAGGTCTTCTGACATGTGAGAATGTTTTGCCCCATTAATTCCGTGTACAAAATGATATCAAACACATTATCCTGGGTAACAAGTGACCTATAGCTTTCACATCACAGAAGTGCCACAAGTTAACGATCTCCATCGAGAACACCTAATCACTTCTTCTAGGTGCTAACTGGCATCGGGCTCGGTGAGTTCACCCGGTGGTGGAGCGGGGGCGCCAGGGTCAGAGTCAGCCGTAAGTCTCCAGGAGCAGCCATGTAACATTATGTGCTCGTTGTAGCGCTGGGGGACATGTTGCAGGACTTGAAATCATCCTAATGGAGAGAGACAGACTGAGCGAAGTCATAGGTTAGGCCATTTCTGCCCATCATCAGTTTGATACAGACAGAAAGACAGCCAGAGAAGTTGGTGGTCAGTTGAGATGCCTCCACTGTGCCCAGTTAGAAGGTGAGGAGAGTTTCACCAACTAAAATTATCTTATCTAGAAGCCCTGTCGTTCACCCATTGATGTCTTTTATATTTTTTCTTTTACAGATTAGAAACGGCAATGGATTTTTGTGCAGGGATCTTGGACGCAACGGTGCGTCTCCAGAACTTGAATACCACGGACCTTTGAATGTGGAGGAGGAGATGCTTGAGAAGGAAGCATGCCATTCGCAGCATGGAGAGCCCCCAACGTGTACTGAGTGTAGGGGTGAGATTTGCATGAACCGACCTGAAGATTTACTGAAGGAGTGATCAGATATTTCCTATCTCCGTGACGCTTTGGACAGCAAACCTTGCGGTTTCTTTAACATTTTTACGAGGCCAACGCTCATCCCAGTACGGATAGAAAACCAGCAAGGAGCCGGCTGGATTCGAACCCAGGACCGCGTCCCTCGAAGTCCGGTGTGCATGCCTCTACACCACCAGCCAGCCTTTGTAACACCAGTATATCTGTTGTGGGTCATTGGAGATCTCATCCCAACTAACAAAACACCCCGTGTCTGAAATGAAGTGTTCCGTTTTAATTCAGTGAGACCCACTGGAACTGGGGTGCTGAGAACATTTGTCCGCCAGAGGTCGGGTTTTCAACGACACGTTGACTGTTCAAGAGATTCACGACGTCTAACTTCGAATCGTCAGAGAAGGGATAGCTGGGAGAAGTAATTCGCCTCCTCTCAGTGCGGGAGGGGATTCACTCACTCAGCTGACCCACAGATATACCGGTGAGTTCGCACTGCGGAGAGGCCCCTCACCTGCTGTCTGCGTGGGAGGGGGGGGCCCTTGATCGTTCCAGCTACTGACATAGAGGTGAGTTGACGCGGGAGAGAGCCCGGTCGACTGCTCCGTGTGCGGGAAGGGAGTCACTAATTCATCCCACTTGGCGGGACATCAGCGAAGGCTACTCACCTGCTGACACCGTGGGCGGGATTTATTGAATTACCTCACCCGCAGGCACAGCACGGAGGTTGCACAGGAGAGGGACGATTCACCTGTTCCGTGTGCCGGAAGGAATTCACTCTTATCACACGTGATGAGTCACCAGGCAGGTCACACTGTGGAGAGGCTGTTCACCTGCTCAGACTGCGGGAAGGCGTTTACTGATTCGTCCCACCTAAAGACACACCGGCGGCTTCACAGTGGGGAGAGGCCCTTTGTCTGCCCCATCTGCGGCAAGGGATTCGCTCAGTCATCTGGGCTGCTGACCCACGAGCGGATTCACACGGGGGAGAGACCGTTCGCCTGCCCCGTGTGCGGGAAGGGATTCGCTCACTCCTCCAACCTGATGATGCACCAGCGGGTTCACACCGGGGAGCGGCCGTTCACCTGCTCGGACTGCGGGATGGCGTTTGCACAGTCGACCCACCTGCAGAAGCACCAGCGAGTTCACACCGGGGAGAAGCCGTTTTTCTGCCCCGTGTGCGGGAAGAGGTTCACCCTCTCGAGCGGCCTGGTGAAACACCAGCACGTTCACACCGGGGAGAAGCCGTTCACCTGCTCTGAGTGTGGGAAGGGATTCATTGAGCTGTCCAAGCTGATGAGTCACCAGCGAGTTCACACCGGGGAGAGGCCGTTCACCTGCTCGGACTGTGGGAAGAAATTCAGTACCTCATCTACTGTACTGAGGCACCAGCGAGTTCACTCCGGGGAGAGGCCGTTCAACTGCTCTGACTGTGAGAAGCGGTTCACTGTGGCGTCCCACCTGCAGGAACACCAGCGAGTTCACAGTGGGGAGAGGCCGTTTATCTGCCCCGTCTGCGGGAAGGGATTCACCCAGTCGTCTGTTCTGCAGAGGCACCGGCGGGTTCACACCGGGGAGCGGCCGTTCACCTGCTCTGACTGCGGGAAGGGGTTCACCCAGTTATCTCACCTACGGACCCACCTGCGAGTGCACACCGGGGAGAGGCCGTTCACCTGCTCCAAATGCGGGAAGGGATTCACTCAGTCATCCAACCTTGTGAAACACCAGCAGGTTCACACGGGGGAAAAAGTTTAAATAAGCTGCATGCTGGATACTTAACCATCGCAGTTGCTGAATCCAGAGCCAATTTCGAAGTGACTGTTGGCGTCAGACTCTTATTGTCTGGTGTCAGACAATTATTGTTGCTACTCGTCATGCCCTGTTCCCCACCCTGGTCACTGGGCAAGGGGAGAGTTTCATCTACTGATCGTCACCTGTAACGGGACTGGATTTTAATTCTCAGCATCTGTGACCAATAAATAAATTCTATTTTAAACTCGCTCTCAAGTACAGGTGCACATTCCTTTATACGAAATTCTGAAATCCAAAACGCTCCGAAAACCAAAGATTTTTTTCCGCCGACAGCTGACATCACTCAGGTGTGACGTGGCAGTGCTAGCAGAGGCCGCCAGACGTCAGTTGTGGCTCAGCGCTCGTACTGGTTACACGTGCATTTGCTGTCTGCTGGTATTTTGTGTTCACTGTTGACTTTGTGTTTAATTTCGCTGTGCAAATGTCAAAAAGAGCTGCAGATACCCCTATGGGTAACAATGAGAAAAAGAGAAGGAAGCAGCTATCATTATCAATAACACAGAAAGTGGAGTTACTGCAGAAACTTGATCGTGGTGTGTCTGTGTGGCGTCTTACTGAAGAAAATAGTGTCGGAACGACCACTGTATATGATTTAAATAAACAGAAGGACAAGTTACTGAAGTTTTATAGTGACAGTGACGGTGACGTTCTACATTTATTCCAATAAGTCATTTACCATGTGTTTGATTTGGTTCGTTTGAAGCTGTAAATTATTCCCTAAACAATACAGTATAACAACTATTTACATAGCAGTTACATTGTATTAGGTATTATAAGTAATCTAGAGATGATTTAAAGTATACAGGAGGATGAGCGTAGGTTTGGTGCGCCGCCCGGTCCTAAAGTCCACCGCACTAAGACAGGTTAAATAAGGGACTGGAGCATATGTGTTTTTTGTATTGGCGGGGGGGGGGGGGAGGTGGTCTGAAATCCGAAAAATTCTGAATTCCGAAATGCAACTGTCCCCAAGGATTTCGGGTAAGGGATTGTGGACCTGTACTCAGTGAATCTACAAAGCACCCAGTGTACAGCAGGGAGTTGACCCAGCCCAGCTGGTTTCTGTGTCACGATAGCCCTTTTAAATCCATCCTCACTGTCCGCCTCTCACTCTCCCTGTGGCGATGGGTTCCAAATGGTCACCACTCTGCGGGTGAAGAGGTTTCCCTTGAATTTCCTGCAGACTGAGGAAGGTGAGTTCACTGCAGTTACAAACACAGCAACACGCAAAATGCTGGAGGAACTCAGCAGGTCAGGCAGCATCTATGGGGATGAATAAGCAGTCGACGTTTTGGGCTGAGACCCTTTATCAGGACATGTCTGACGAGTTCTTCGTCCCTCAGATCTCGAGCTGAGGAAGAATGACGTTGGTTACAACCCCCTTATTCCCTGCTCTTTTAAACATGTATAGTTAACTGTCACTGCTTTTAAAGGGCTGTGCTTCACACCGCGGAGTTGTTACAATACAACTCTAAAGTCTAAAAGGAAAGTTGGGGATGTTTAGTGGAACAAGGTCAGAAATTGGAGACGGGGCAGTACAGGATGGGATTTGCGGCTCTGGACAGTAATACAGCTAAAAGTGTATGATGCAGAGCAGGGGAGTGTGGGAATGAATTAAACAAAAGCAGCATTTAGAGATGATTGACAGAGAAAAAAACAACTTTTATTTTTGCAACTGCAAGTATGTTGACTTTGACTTTTTAACACCTGCAATGTCTGTTTATATTGAGTACATTGCTTGTGGAGCTCAAAGTAAATTTTATTCTCAAAGTACGTATATGTTACTACATACAGCCCTGAGGTTCATTTTCTTGCGAGCATAGCTGGCAAATCTGAAGAATAGTAAGTATGACAGGATTAATGAAAGATCAACCAGAGTGCAGAAGACAACAAATTGTGCAATTGTAGGTAAGTAGCAGTAAATAATGAGGAAATGAGATAAAGAGTCCTTAACATTAGTTGTGGGAACATTTCGATGGTGGGGGCAAGTGTCCCCTTTTGTTCAAGAGCCTGATGGTTGAGGGGTAGTAACTGCTCCTGAATCTGAGGTTCCTGCACCATCTACCTGAAGGCAGCAGCAAGGAAAGAGCACTGCCTGGGTGGCGGGGATTTCAGATGGCGGACGCTGCTTTCCTACGACAGCGTTTCATGTAGATGTGCTGAATGGTTGGGAGGGCTTTACCCGTGACGGACTGGGCCGAGTCCATTTTTCATGGGTGTTTCCAGACCAGGCCGTGATGCAGCCAGTCTATACACTCTCCACTACACATCGATAGAAGTTTGTCAGTGTCTTTGATGACATGCCGAATCTATGCAGACCCCTAAGGAAGCAGAGGCGCTGCTGTGCCTTCTTCACAGTTGCGTTTATGGGATGGGTCCAGGACAGGCCCTCTGAGATAATAACACCCGGGAATTTAAAGTTGCTGACCCTATCTACCTCTGATCCTCCCATGAGTACTGGCTCGTGGACCTCTGGTTTCCCTCTCCTGAAGTCAACAATCAGTTCCTTGGTCTTGCTGATACTGAGTGAGAGCTGGTTGTTATGACACCACTCAGCCAAGTTTTCAATCTCCCTCCTGTTACATAACAGGCCCCCACAGGTTTCTCCGTGAACAGGATCAGTTTCCTTTGGAGGAGGGAATGAGCACCTTCAGGTGTCTGCCCGAAATGTCGACCGTTTACTCCCATTCATGAATGCTGCCTGACCTGCTGAGCTCCTCCAGCACATTGTGTGGATTACTCTGGGTTTCCAGCATCTGCAATACCTCTTGTGTCCCCAGTAATAAACTTGCCAACCACTGAATTCGGGCTGACTGGCATATAAATTCCTGCCATTTGCCTTTCTCTCTTAAAGAATGCAGTGTCAAATGCAACTTCCCAGATCTCTGGAGCCATTTCAAAATCTCATGATTCATGAAAGATCACTTCATTTTTTAAAAATTTATTTTTTTTAAAATTGAATTTCATCATTAAACAAACATTCTTTGGAGCATAGAAGGTTGAGGGGAGACTTGATAGAGGTGTTTAAAATTATGAGGGGGATTGATAGAGTTGACGTGGTTAGACTTTTTTCCATTGAGAGTGGGGACGATTCAAACAAGAGGACATGAGTTGAGAGTTAAAGGGAAAAAGTTTAGGGGTAACATGAGGGGGAACTTCTTTACTCAGAGAGTGGTAGCTGTGTGGAGCGAGCTTCCAGCAGAAGTGGTTGAGGCAGGTTCGATGTTGTCGTTTAAAGTTAAATTGGATAGATATATGGACAGGAAAGGAATGGAGGGTTATGGGCTGAGTGCAGGTTGGTGGGAATACGATAGGGTAAGAGTTCGGCACGGACTAGAAGGGACGAGATGGCCTGTTTCCGTGCTGTAATTGTTATATGGTTATATCCATAAGATGTATCTGATCATATTTGTCGCAAATCTCCACATAATATTTATCTGAGGTATACACTTATAGAAAGGAGAGGAAAGAAAGAACGATCGAAAGAAGAAAAATATGTACAGAGTAGGGAGTGTTTTTTTTACAACATATTGAAAGATCACTTCTAATGTCTCCACAATGTAGGCAGCTACCGGTTTCTGAATGCAGGGGTGTAACCCATGTTGTCGAGGAGACTTCTGTGCCTTCAACCCTTTCAGCTTTCCAAGCACCTTCTCCTTAGTAATAGTGACTACTGTACACTCACTTCTGCCCCAACACTCTTGAATTTCTGATATGCTGCTGATGTCTTCCAGATGATGGCTGATGTAAATTGGTTCCTTCTGTTCATCTACCATTGCTGCTTTTCCAGGGTCGTTTTCCTGCATACCAATGTTCATTCTTGCCTATCTTTTACTCTTTACACCAGAAAAAACTTTGGATGCCCTCCTTTATATTATTGGTTAGCTTACCTTCAAATGTCACCTTATTTCTCCTTATTCCCTTCTTAGTTGTAATCTGTTGGTTTTGAAACGGTTCCCAAACCTCTTGGTTCCCACTGTTTCTGCTCTATTCTGCCTGCCCTCTTCTTTTACGCTGTCTAACTTCAATCGTCATCAATGGTTGTCTCAACTTCCCTTTAGAGTGCTTCATTGTCTTCGGGATGAACCGATCCCGGGTCTTCTCAATGATGCCCAGACACCCCACCCATTGCTGCTGTACCATCATCCCTGCTAGTGTCCCCTTCCAATCAATTTTGGTCAGCTTCTCTCTCATGCCCCCGTGGGCACCTTCACTCCACTGTAATATTAACGCATCTGATTTTGGCTTCTCACTTTCAAGCTGAAGGGTGAATAAGATCCTCACCATCAATCTCCAAGAACTTCTCAACACGCCTCCCCCATCATCCTATCCTTCACTTAACAGGGAGGTGTAGAAGGGAGCCTGACCCTGTCCCGGGGGGTTGGGGGGGGGGAGATTAAATATTTTCCATCTGGTTACAGGCAATGCCACTCCTGAAGCCTCCACCTCTGGATAGTCCACTGGAGGTCTCTCCCAGCTTAGAAAGGGTATGGGAGTGTGAGGTTTCTCCCAGCGTACAAGAGGTGTGGGACTGTGAGGTTCCTCCCAGCTTAGAAAGGGTGTGGGACTGTGAGGTTTCTCTCAGGGAGAAGGGGTGTGGGACTGTGAGGTTCCTCCCAGCTTAGAAAGGGTGTGGGACTGTGAGGTTTCTCTCAGGGAGAAGGGGTGTGGGACTGTGAGGTTCCTGCCAGGGAGAAGGGGTGTGGGACTGTGAGGTTTCTCTCAGGGAGAAGGGGTGTGGGACTGTGAGGTTCCTGCCAGGGAGAAGGGGTGTGGGACTGTGAGGTTCCTGCCAGGGAGAAGGGGTGTGGGACTGTGAAGTTTCTCTCAGGGAGAAGGGGTGTGGGACTGTGAAGTTTCTCTCAGGGAGAAGGGGTGTGGGACTGTGAAGTTTCTCTCAGGGAGAAGGGGTGTGGGACTGTGAGGTTCCTGCCAGGGAGAAGGGGTGTGGGACTGTGAGGTTTCTCTCAGGGAGAAGGGGTGTGGGACTGTGAGGTTTCTCTCAGGGAGAAGGGGTGTGGGACTGTGAGGTTTCTCCCAGGGAGAAGGGGTGTGGGACTGTGAGGTTCCTGCCAGGGAGAAGGGGTGTGGGACTGTGAGGTTTCTCTCAGGGAGAAGGGGTGTGGGACTGTGAGGTTTCTCTCAGGGAGAAGGGATGTGGGAGTGTGAGGTTTCTCCTAGAGTACAAGGGGTGTGGGACTGTGAGGTTTCTCCCAGGGAGAAGGGGTGTGGGAGTGTGAGGTTTCTCCTAGAGTACAAGGGGTGTGGGAGTGTGAGGTCTCTCCCAGCGTAGAAGGGGTGTGGGAGTGTGAGGTTTCTCCTAGAGTACAAGGGGTGTGGGAGTGTGAGGTTTCTCCTAGAGTACAAGGGGTGTGGGACTGTGAAGTTTCTCTCAGGGAGAAGGGGTGTGGGACTGTGAGGTTCCTGCCAGGGAGAAGGGGTGTGGGACTGTGAAGTTTCTCTCAGGGAGAAGGGGTGTGGGACTGTGAGGTTCCTGCCAGGGAGAAGGGGTGTGGGACTGTGAAGTTTCTCTCAGGGAGAAGGGGTGTGGGACTGTGAGGTTCCTGCCAGGGAGAAGGGGTGTGGGACTGTGAGGTTTCTCTCAGGGAGAAGGGGTGTGGGACTGTGAGGTTCCTGCCAGGGAGAAGGGGTGTGGGACTGTGAGGTTTCTCTCAGGGAGAAGGGGTGTGGGACTGTGAGGTTTCTCTCAGGAAGAAGGGATGTGGGAGTGTGAGGTTTCTCCTAGAGTACAAGGGGTGTGGGAGTGTGAGGTTTCTCCCAGAGTACAAGGGGTGTGGGAGTGTGAGGTCTCTCCCAGCGTAGAAGGGGTGTGGGAGTGTGAGGTTTCTCCTAGAGTACAAGGGGTGTGGGACTGAGGTTTCTCCCAGGGAGAAGGGGTGTGGGAGTGTGAGGTTTCTCCTAGAGTACAAGGGGTGTGGGAGTGTGAGGTTTCTGCTGCTTTTTCCACAAAGACATCCGGTGGTGGGGAGCATCATCCCTTCCCCTCCTCTCCTTCTGGGACTGGCTGATGGAGTCATTGTTTATGTAACTGTGCCATCTGCATTCTTCACCTCCTGTCCGACCTGCCTGCTAACTTTTCTGTTTCTGATTCTGACACTGGAACAACCAATCCATCCAAACCTCTGCTTTGCAGTTTGCCTCCAGTTAGATAGTCATCTGCTTTTTCTGTTTCAATATTTTTATTAGTTTCCACATAGAAGAATACAGAGTACATGAAGATATACACTATGAATCAAAAAAAATAGAATAGTACTGAATACATTATATTTAAGTCACACTGACAATTGCAGTACCCCATATTCATAATCAAACACGTAAATTGTAATATTGAAATGTGATTTTTTTATTATAGAGAAAATCTAAACCCCCTACCAAGATCGAAGCTGTTTGGTGAAGAAAGAAAGACGGAAAAAATCCTTTTCATATAGTGATTTATATTATTAGCCATCATCTGTACTTTAACACCAATCAAAGATTTTGAAAATAGTTCAGAAATGGTCCCCACAATATTTGAAAGTCTTGGTTAGAATCAGAAATTGAACAACGGATCTTCTCTAAATTTAAGCATGACATAACGTCGTGTAACCATTGAGCGCGAGTAGGCAGAGCAACATCCTTCCATTTAAGCAACACCGCCCTCCGAGCTATAAGAGAAATAAAAGCCAATATATGCAAATCACATGTCTCCAAAGTTATGCCTTTTTCTCCAACAATACCAAATAAGGCAGTCAAAGGGTTAGGCTTAAAATTTACTTTAAAAAGTACAGAAAAAGTTTGGAATACTTCCTTCCAGTATTTTTCAAGACTCGGACATGCCCAAAACATATGAATTAGTGAAGCCTCTCCATTGTTACATCTATCACAATAGGGAGATATGTCTGGATAAAAATGAGATAGCTTATCTTTGGACATGTGGGCCTTATGGACCACACTAAATTGTAGGAGGGAGTGGCGAGCACATAATGATGAAGTGTTAACCAAGTTAAAAATTTCATTCCAAGTCTCCTCAGAAATTGAAGTCTGTAAATCTTGTTCCCAGGCATTTTTAATTTTGTCTAAAGGAGCCTCTCTCATTCCCAACAACATGCCATAAATATTGGATATTGAACCATCATGAAAAGGTTTCAAATTAGAAATTACATCTATTAAGTTCTTATCAGGACTCATAGGAAGTGCATGTTATTGAGATCGCAGAAAATCTCTGATCTGTAGATATCGAAAAAAGTGGGTTTTTGGTAAGCTATATTTAGCTGATAATTGCTCAAATGAAGAGACTTCCTCCAACAAACAGATCCTGGAAGCATTTAATACCTAATCTATCCCATTCTCAAATCCGCTTTTTAAACTTCTCGCTGAATTGCTTGACACCACGTGTGTCCCAGGCTGCACTCCATTTGACAGCCTTTTGCCCAGTCACGCAACCGACCTGCATCTTGTGGAAGCACAAAGCCATCGTCAAATTCCTTTCCACTGTCATTAGCATACTTGGACATCTCACATCTCGATCCCTCCTCCGGGTCATTAAACATGAACAAGTCTGGCTGAGAACCAGTCCCTAGGCTACTCCAAAAGTTTATTTATTTAATAAGATACAGTGCAGAATAGGCCCTTCGAGCTGTGTCGCCCAGCAATCCCCAGATTTATTCCTAGCCTATTCACGGGACAACTTACAGTGACAAATTAACCTACCGACCGGTACGCCTGTGGAATGTGGGAGGAAACCAGAGGAAACCCACATGGTCATGGGGAGAACGTACAAACTCCTTACGGGTAGGGGCAGGAATTGAACCCAGGTCAACGGTACTCTAAAGCTTTGCGCTAACCACTACCCTACCGTTACCTCCTTCCGGCCACACGCTGAACCCTAGAGGAACTCAGCGCAGGTCAGGCAGCGCCTACGGAGAGAACTAGACAACTGAGGTTTCAGGTTGAAACCCCCCCCCCCATCTGAAGTGTCGGCCGTCCATTTCCCTCCATGGAGGCTGCCTGCCCTGCCGAGTTCCTCCAATATTTTGCACGTTGCTTCAGATTCCAGAACCTGTGCACTCCATGAATTCCCTCTGTTTTCGTGAAGCACCTGCTATTCAGACAATTCTGACAGACCCTCGCCAACATTGCGGGCTCCAGTTTCGAACCCTGTCAAAAGCCCTTTGAAAATCTAAGTAGCCATCGGCACAGTTTCACCTCGATCAGCCTTTCCTGTCGCATCGTCTTCATTCAGTTCCTTTAATATACAAAACCCAGTGGCCGAGCAACCTTCTCCCCCTCCTAAACTGAGATGAGGCACTAGATATTCACCTCCCTCTAGTGGGGAAAGAATTTCTTACCAGCTCCGCCCTGGCCGACCGACCTCTTACATTGAACAAAGCCGTCCCCTCATCAAAGGGAGCCATTTCACTCACTGAACACACGTCCCCCGTTTTCCGTCTAGCCTGTCGAACCCTGGGAAGTTTCTTGATAAAATCCATCTCTCCTAAACGCCAGAGAACTACAGACCAATCTGCTTAATTGCTGCTCACGGGGCAACTCAACCACCCTCCCAAGTTCCAGGAGCCAACCCGGTGAACATTCGCTGCGCTCCCGCTGTCACGTGTCTCCCAGTCCTTAGGACGGTCTGAACGGGACCTTGTGCAGTTGGAGCGAGGCGTCTTTTACAACCCCTTTCCTGTTCTAGTTTTCCACTTTAACTCCCTGCACATGGCTGTACAAAGTGTTGGGGCAAAAAGACACTGTGGGCAGGAAGAGTGCCCCTCCCCTCCCTCACTGAGAGTCTGGGCAGAGACCGACTCAGTCGGGAATACAGAAGAGTGCAGCCCAGAAATAGGCCGTTCGGCCCACCAAGCTGTGCCTAAACAGTAAATCAGAAACACCCAAACACTAAACCCTCCTACCCACACCGTGTCCATATCCCTGCATCTTCCTTACATCCGTGTGCCCATCCAAACGCCTCTCAAAGCCTCTCACACAAAATGCTGGTGGAACGCAGCAGACCAGGCAGCATCAATAGGAAGATGTACAGTCGACGCCTCGGGTCGAGACCCTTCGTCAGGACTTAAAGCCTCTAATATGTTTGCCCCTACCACCATTAAAAAAAACACATTCCAGGTATCCACGACTCTGAGTAAAAAATAACTTACCCGTCACATCCCCTTTGAACCTACCCCCTCTCACCTTCAATGCATGACCCCTGGTATTAGACACGTCAACCCTGGCAAACAGATACCACCCCCCCCCCCCCGCCGTCCACTCTATCTGTGCCTCTCATAATCTTGTAAACCTCTATCGGGTCTCCCCCCAGCTCCAGAGAAAACAACCCAAGTTTATCCAGCCTCTCGTTATAGCACATATAACCGTATAACAATTACAGCACGGAAACAGGCCATCTCGGCCCTTCTACTCCGCATCCTTTCCAAAGCCTCGACGTCCTCCGGTTAGTGGCACGACCGGAATTGTACACGGTAGACGGTGGGTTGTATCGGTCCGCTCCCCTCCTGTAAAGTCTCTCTGGCTGGAACCTCTCCTTCACCTGATCCAACCACGCGGTGGAGGGCGAGAGGTGCGGCGGGAGTAGACTGGACAGAACCAACTTACTCCATACTGATTCTCCCGCTCCCGTAAACTTTCCATCTGTAGTTAGTGAAGTTGTCTCTCTAACCTTATTATTTGACGCGTTGGTAGTAGACGCCATTGCCGGGCGAGTCCCGAGTGAAAGACGGTGCACCGGTTGCTGTGTACGGAGGCTATGCCTCTGCCTGCCGGCGGCATCCCAGCGCTCGCTTCCAGGGGCAAGTGTGCAGCCCATCGTGCGAGGGGGTATTACTCCTGAGCGAGTTTACTGCGTCCGTTGCGCCAGGTACCCGAAAACACTCCGCTGGGCGTTTGGATACGTTCCTGCGGTCAGCACAACGCTGTAAACACGGGTTCATTTCCTGCCGCTGCCTCTGTTCGTTTCCCTCCGACAGTCCAAAGACGAACTGCTTGGAAGGTTAATAAGTCGTTGTAAATTGTCCTGCGATTAGGCTAGGATTTAATCGGGATGGATGCGCGGCGTGAAGGTCGAGAACGGGCCTGTTCCGTGCTGTATCTCAATCAATAACCACCCCTGTTTGCACCCCGTTCCGTGTAAAAGTCGGGTATCCGCCCGGTGCTCTCTCCCTGGCTGTATTTTCCGTCTCCCGTTTTTCACGGAGGGCGATTCACCCGCGCAGGTCTTTGGGCGGCGGGAGGAAAGAGGAGCACCCGAGGGATCACAGGGAGAACGTGCAAACGCCACACACGCACACACAGAGCAGTGGAGGTCGGGATCGAACCCCGGTCGCTGGGGGCCGTGAGGCGGAGGCTCCGACCGCTGATTCACGGCGTCGCCGGTCAGACTCGGCGGACACCAGGGAGTCACGTGACCGCCGCTCGCCTTACCGGCTGGGGTTGCAATCGACCCGTAACGGAACGTTAAACATTTTGAACGGATGTTACTAAAGGTGTGGCAATGCTCCATCTGGCCTCCGGAGACCGAAAGAAACACAGATGGGCAGGGAGAGACAGACACACACACATTCACAAACACACGTCGAAATGGAGAGAAAGACAGACAAAGAGGGACACACACACACAGAAACAAACACAAGCAGGTACGGTGATTTAGACTGGAAAAACAGAAAGATGATAATCTACACCCTAGGAAGATGCTGGAAATCGGAGCAACACACACATAATGCAGGAGGGACTCAGCAGGTCAGGCAGCATCTATGGAAATGCCGGACGATGCTGAGGATGTTCTATGAGTCTGTGGTGGCCAGTGCGATCATGTTTGCTGTTGTGTGCTGGGGCAGCAGGCTGAGGGTAGCAGACACCAACAGAATCAACAAACTCATTCGTAAGGCCAGTGATGTTGTGGGGATGGAACTGGACTCTCTGACGGTGGTGTCTGAAAAGAGGATGCTGTCCAAGTTGCGTGCCATCTTGGACAATGTCTCCCATCCACTACATAATGTACTGGGTGGGCACAGGAGTACATTCAGCCAGAGACTCATTCCACCGAGATGCAGCACAGAGCGTCATAGGAAGTCATTCCTGCCTGTGGCCATCAAACTTTACAACTCCTCCCTTGGAGGGTCAGACACCCTGAGCCAACAGGCTGGTCATTTCCTGACATAATTTACAGATTACTATTTAATTATTTATGGTTTTATTACTATTTAATTATTTATGGTGCAACTGTAATGAAAACCAATTTCCCCCAGGATCAATAAAGTATGACTATGACTATGACTGGAAGAGTAAACAGGTTTAATCATCACCTGGCCTGCTGAGTTCCTCCAGCATTTTGTGTGTGTTACACACACACACACACACACACACACACACACACCAGAAAGGAGAGTCCTTGACTGATTTACAGACGTGCAAGTGTGTTTACTAGGAGAGAAACATTCACTAAGAGGCAAAGGAAAAGAGAGTAACACACACAAAGTGCTGGAGGAACTCAGCAGACTGGGCACCATCTATGGAAAACGAGCAAACAGTCGATGTTTCGGGGCGAGACCTGATGAAGGGTTTTGCATTTTGAGTGCATTGCTTTGATTTCCAGCATCTGCAGATTTCCTCTTGCTTGGGACAGGAACAGGGAGGTTCTGTTCAAGATCACAGACGTGCGCGTAGACATATTGACATTGTGAGAGAGTCACACATACAGGACGTCCCCAGGCACCCAACTTACCAAAGAGTTCCCATTAAATTCAAAAGTCTGACATGCATACATAGTCATAGTCATACTTTATTGATCCCGGGGGAAATTGGTTTTCATTACAGTTGCACCATACAGTAATGAAAAGCAATTTCCCCCGGATCAGTAAAGTACGACTATGACTATGTATGCATGTCAGACATACATAGGTAATTCCTGAATATGACAAATATTTTTGCCCCTCACTCTCACCACTTTTAGTAACTGTTCTTTCTTCTCGGTCTCCTGTGCTTTTCATGTCAGCCCTTCTAACACTGTGGCGGGAAAGCCACTGGATATATTGAAAATGGAGTTTGATTGGTCCTTGATTAGTCAGGTGTCAAAGGTTACAGAAAGAAGATAGTAGAATGGGGTTGAGAGGGAAAATACAGCAGCCGTGATTGATTGGTGGAGCAGACTTGATGGGCTGAATGGCCTAAAATATGCAAAAGGATATTTTATACTTTATTGTCACCAAACAATTGATACTAGAACGTACAATCATCACAGCGATATTTGATTCTGTGTTTCCTGCTCCCTGGATTACAAATCGATAGTAAATATTAAAAATTTAAATTATAAATCATAAATAGAAAATAGAAAAATGGGAAGTAAGGTAGTGCAAAAAAAAAACCGAGAGGCAGGTCCAGGTATTTGGAGGGTACGGCCCAGATCCGGGTCAGGATCCGTTCAGCAGTCTTATCACAGTTGGAAAGAAGCTGTTCCCAAATCTGGCCGTACAAGTCTTCAAGTTCCTGAGCCTTCTCCCGGAGGGAAGAGGGACGAAATTTGTGTTGGCTGGGTGGGTTGTGTCCTTGATTATCCTGGCAGCACTGCTCCGACAGCGTGCGGTGTAAAGTGAGTCCAAGGACGGAAGATTGGTTTGTGTGATGTGCTGCGCCGTGTTCACGATCTTCTGCAGCTTCTTCCGGTCTTGGACAGGACAACTTCCATACCAGGTTGTGATGCACCCTGGAAGAATGCTTTCTACGGTGCATCTATAAAAATTAGTGAGAGTTTTAGGGGACAGGCCAAATTTCTTTAGTTTTCTCAGGAAGTAAAGGCGCTGGTGGGCCTTCTTGGCAGTGAACTCTGCTTGGTTGGTCCAAGTCAGGTCATTTGTGATATTGACCCCGAGGAACTTAAAGCTTTTGACCTGTTCCACTTGCTCACCACCGATGTAAATGGGGTTGTGCGGTCCGCTACTCCTTCTGAAGTCAACAACCAATTCCTTCATCTTGCTGACGTTGAGGGATAGGTTATTGTCTTCGCACCATGCCACCAGGTTCTTAATTTCCTCTCTGTACTCAAACACATGATTACCCGAGATACGGCCTACAATTGTGTCATCGGCAAACTTATATATTGAGTTTGATGGAAACTTGGCTACACAATCATGGGTGTACAGTGAGTACAGCAGGGGGCTGAGTACACAGCCTTGTGGGGCACCGGTGCTCAGAGTGATTGTAGAGGAGAGCTTGTCCCCTATTTTTACAGCCTGGGTCCTGTCTGTGAGGAAGTTGAAGATCCAGTTGCAGATCTGAATGCTAAGGCCCAGGTTCCGGAGCTTAGAAATCAGTTTATCTGGCATAATGATGTTAAAGGCAGAGCTGTAGTCAATGAAAAGGAGCCTTATGTATGTGTCTTTATTCTCCAGGTGTTCTAAGGAGGAATGTAGGGCCAGAGAGATGGCATCTGCCGTTGACCTGTTGCTCCGGTAGGCAAACTGCAAAGCATCGAGGTTGACCGGTAGGCTGTGGTTGATGTGTGCCATAACTGATCGCTCGAAGCACCGATGATCTGGAGGATGCAAAACAGAGGAAGAGACATGCTGCATATTCACCGTCGGAGAATCACACGCGTTCACACGGACACACAACAGACAGCACACACACACACACACACACACACACACACACACACACGTGTACACTGTGCAAATAAAATGTGACACAGTGGTGAGAACTCCTGCCTCAGTGCTCCGGGGTGCGGTGAAATTCCCCGAAATGACCCTGTGATCTCGGTCTCGGAGGCTCGTGACGGAACATCTCTCAGGCAGGTGAGCCCTCGCAAGGCGGCAATGACAAACCTGATTCCGATTTTCATGCTGTTTATACCCCGGGTGCATTTGTTCTTTTGCGCGTGGCAGAAAACTCGAACTTTTAGAATTTCTTTAGCCAGAGGGTGATGTATCAACAAAATTCTTTGCCACAGGGAGCTGTGGCAGCCAAGTCGTTGGGTATATTTAAGGCAGAGGTTGATAGATTCTTGAACGAATATGGGGAGAAGGCGGGAGATTGAGGCTGAGGGAGATGGATCAGCCACGATGAAATGGCAGAGAGACACGATGGGCCACATGGCCTAATTCTGCTCCTATATCGCATGGTCTTATAACCCTCCTTTGCACTTCATTTCTTTTGTAAACTGTAGTCATTTTTAAGTCTTTGCACTGCGCACCTGCCTCGAAAGAACAAATCTCAAGCCACATGAGAAAGTGATATTACTTTGAACCGTACTCTGAGGTGAAGCAGTTATTTTGTGGTTATCGAATGACAGGGTGAAAATTAAGTAATACTAGAACTTTAAGAATGATCTGATATCCGCATTTTCTGAGATTACACTTAAAAAGAGACTGAAATTTAAAAGTACTGAACCTACCTCATAGCGAAATCAAATGTCGCTTTGCGCGGTGTGCAGAAAGAAACAAAAACATTTCATCACCTTCCCTCCTTTAGCAAAATCACCTTCATTCAATGTCTCTAGGAAGAGGTACAGTCAACGTTTCGGGCCGAGACCCTTCGTCAGGACTAACTGAAAGAAGAGCTAGTAAGACATTACTCTTACTCTCTCTTACTAGCTCTTCTTTCAGTTAGTCCTGACGAAGGGTCTCGGCCTGAAATGTCGACTGCACCTCTTCCCAGAGATGCTGCCTGGCCTGCTGCGTTCACCAGCAACTTTGATGTGTGTTGCTTGAAATTCCAGCATCTGCAGATTTCCTCGTGTTTGCATTTTCATTCAATGTCCTCTGGTTCTGACCTTCTGCCATTGTGACCAGGCTTTCCTTCGACTCTCTCTCTCTACATCACAACGTACTGGGTGACAAGAGACCAGTGGCATTCACACAGCTAAAGTCACACAGGGTGACAATCTGCTATGAGAAAGCCCCAGTCGCCTGCTCTTGAGGTTCAATGGCATTGCTGACACTGTGATTACCACTGTGAAATGGCAGGAGGGTCACAACAATCAGGAGGTTGTTCAAAGCAACCCTGTGAATGCCTTAGGCTTTTAGTACTGCAGATTGGTGGGACATGCCCAGAATTTGTGGCTATATTAATGGAGAGGGACAAAGTGAGCCAAATCACAGGGTGGTGAAGGAGAGAAATGACCCGTTCTGATCTAGACAGGAAGATAGAAACTTGATGTTGTGTGCGAATGTCTGAACTGTGCCCAGTTAGAAGACGATTGTGTTGAGCCTGATTGCCGCAGAGCAATAGCACGGGTTACGATGGAGACTCACATTTTCTCGGCTGGAATGTTGTCCTTCGCCCGCTGATGTCCTTTGTAAACATTTCACAGGGTAGAAAAGGCAAAGGATTTGTGTGTGGGAACCTCAAGCACAACAGCACGTCAGTTCTGCCGTGTCTATCGGTTCATGAGCACATGAATGTCACCATTTCTCGAATATGCAGGTGGAGAACTCACCACACCAAGGAATACCCGGAACCTGTGTTCGTTCTAGGTGTGAGATTTCGATGAAGCGGCCTGGAGACAGAAGTTGTAAATTGCCCTTAATTCATTGAGAGAGTTAGCAATTAGCTTGGTGTTAACGACACATTTGTTGACAATCCTTGGAACGGAAGTCAAATCTCTTCACAGATGGAAACGTGCACCAGGTTTGTGTCCGTAATGATGTTTCTGTTTTAACTTCTTATCGAAATCCAGTTGGACCAGGCCCCTGAGAAGATGCCGGCATACCGTCACTAGAGACCAGGCGCTCAACAGCTTTAAGTGTGGGTGGGGTTCTCTACGTCCGTGATATGGCCTGATGAATGGCCAGGGAGTTGATAGTATGGAGATGCCATTCACTGGGTCTCACTTTAGAAGGGATTCACTAGGTCATCTAAACCTTGAAAGGCATTTCACCTACTCTCTGTTTGGTAAAGGATGTACTGAGTTACGTAACTTGAAAATGCACTGCACAGAACCCATTCACTTATGCTGACAGTGATAAGGGATTCATTCAGTTGTCCCACCTGAGGACGCATCAGAAAATTTACACTGGAGAGTGGCTATTCACCTGTCCTGACTGTGGGAAGGACTTACCCAGTCACCCCAACTGTATTCACATCAGTGGGTTCACAATGGGAGATGCAATACAGCTGCTCGGTGTGGGAAGCGGTTCATTCAGGCAGTCCAGCTATGGAAACACCAGAGAACTCCCAATGGAGAGAGGGCCATTTATTTATTCCGAGTGTGGGAAGGTACTGAAATATCAGCGAGTTCCCACAGGGGAGTCACTCTATACTTGTTCTGAGCATGGGAAAGCATTCAGTTAACCCACCTTAATATGCTCCAGTGAGTTCACAATAAGTAGAAGCTTTACTTTTGTCCTGAGTGAGCAAAGAAATTTACATTAATCATCCCACTTGCTGAAACACCAGCTACTTCACATTAAGGAGGAAGTTCAAATATGCTGTATGTTAAATTTTTAACCATCCAGTTGCAAGTTGCAAGTCAAAACTTTCAGATTTTTATATATTTAAGTCTGTAATGTGACAAAATGGAACCTGTATAATCCCAGAGTGTTTTGCTATATGCTCAGTGTGTACATGACAGGAGGCATGTAATATTCTGGTCGTTGTTTCATGTGGAACTAAGGGAAGGTCGGTTCAGTGCATGGTCTTGAATACTGCAGCTCCTAAGTGGAAGAGATGACTCCTGGAACAGATAACAGTTGGAGAATAGTCTGAAAACTTTTATAAAAAATGAACTTTATAAGCTGTAAAGCAGAAGCTTCCTGATATCCATTGACGAGTGGAGGTGCTTCTCCTTGCACGTAATAAACATGTTCCTGAACAGATCCATTCTGTGGATGTTTACCTAGCAAAAGGTATGCGACAAAGTTCACAGGAAGGACATTGACTGTTCATTCCTTTTTATAGATGCTGTCTTATCTGATGTGTTCCTTCAGGATTTTGCAGAAATAAAATGTCATTTTCCAGTCAATCGGTTTCCAAATGTTGTTGATCTTTCATTTCTAGTCACATCCTCCTGGTCTGATTCCCTCTTCCCACTTTCTGGAGCCCTAAATCCTGCCTAGTGCTAGCCCCTCAGTGGTTTCTGGCCCTGCTCCATTGTGTGTGTGTGTGTGTGTGTGTGTTTCTCCTCCTCATTTCCAGCATCTGCAGAATGCCTTATGTTTTTGTTTTTATCTGCATTTATAAGCTGGTTGGACTTTGACTTTTGACATATGGAATGCCTGTTTGGATTGAGTACATTGTGTGTGGGAGCTTGATGCATTAAAGGAACTGTTGAGTTCTCCACATAAAAAATACTGACTGGTTTTGAGGCATGTTGGGCTTCTTCACACAGAGAGTGATGGGAGTGTGGAATGAGCTGCCAGATGAAGTGGTAAATGTGGGCTCACTTTTAACATTTAAGAAAAACTTGGACAGGTACATGGATGAGAGGTGTATGGAGGGATATGGTCCAGGTGCAGGTCAGTGGGACTCGGCAGCAAAATGGTTCGGCACAGCCAAGAAGGGCCAAAAGGCCTGTTTCTGTGCTGTAATGTTCTATGGTTCTATGTGGCAGAGGCTTCCACAAACTCTCAAACAAGATAAAAATCTGCAGATGCTGGAAATCCGAGCAACACGCACAAAATGCTGGAGGAACTCAGCAGGCCAGGCAGCATCTATGGAAAAAAAAGTACAGTCGATATAATCAGGCCGAAACCCTTTGGCAGAACTGGAGGGTAAAAAAAGCTGAGGAGTAGATTTAAAAGTCGGGGGGGGGGGAAGAAGAAATAAACACCCATTTTAATTCCACTTCCCATTCCCATTCCGAGAAGTCCATCCATGTCCTTCTCCACTGTCGTGACGAGGCCAGACATAGGTTGGAGAAGCACCACCTTATATTCCGTTTGGGTAGCTTCCAACCTGATAGCATGAGCATCGATTTCTGAAACTTCCGCTAATGCCTCCTACCCCCTCCCCACCTTCACTATTTCCCATCTCCTTGCCCGCCCGTCGCCTCCCTCTGGTGCTCCTCCCCCCCCCCCCCCCTTTCTCTTCCTTCCAAGGCCTTCTGTCTCTCACCAATCAACTTCCCATCTCTCCCCCACCAGGTTTCACCTATCACTTGGTGTTTCTCCAGTCCTGCCGAAGGGTTTTGGCCCGAAACGTGGACCGTACTCTTTTTTTGACGCTGCCTGGCCGGCTGAGTTCCTCCAGCATTTTGCGTGTGTCTGCCAGACACGCCGAATGGCAGCTTGCTTACCCAGAACTCCTCGGGTGTCAGAAATGCCCCCACCGATCAAATGCGCAGGCGTAAGGGTTGCGGCTGGTTCCGTATACGGCGCATGCGCCCAATGGACAAAAGACTCCGCAGTGTTGGCAGCAGGTAGGACCGGGAGTGGAGAGGGGGGCGGGTAAGGTGTCGGTCAGTTGAATTGATCGGCTCTCGCTTTGTCTTTTTTCGGATGACCTGGACTCCCGAGTGGGTCCCGGAGCCGTACACATGGCCGGGATCCGGCGGCGTTGGTCGGAGAATTAGGATTGGAACAAAGCCCGGGGTTGGGAATGGTTCTCACGCCGGAAGGCGGGACGGAGATGGCAGGAAGTGACGAAGGAGACGGAAGTGGCGAATTGGGTGCCAGGACTTGTATGGAGGAAGGGCGAATGGTAGGTTTCTGAGGAAAGGGAAAATAAGCGGCTAATTGAGGATTATAGTGGCTTATCATCCAGTGATGAAGGCAGGAGACAGGACTTAAATAAAAGAAGGAAGGAAGAGTTTAAGCAATGCATACAATGTGCTGGAGGAGCTCAGCAGGTCAGGCAGCATCTATGGGTGGTATAGAGGGGAGGAATGAGGTAGGTGAAACGGGGAGGGGTGAAGTAAAGAGTTGGGACGTTGATTGGTGGAAGAGATAAAGGGCTGGAGAAGGGGGAGTTTATAGGAGAGGACAGAAGACAAGATTTTTAGCTTCTCTTGAGTCTTTGAAAGAAGTGTTAGGAGCTATGGTGGGCTCAAAATCTGTAATAGATGGGCCACCCTGAGTGTCTTGTAAAGATAGTAAACGTTGTGAGAAAGCTTTGGGGTTAGATCTGTGGGAAGGAAGGGAAGTACCGCCAAGGAATTATATTGAATGACGGTGGCTTTGGGGAGTAATTGCTGGAGTAAAATAATAGTCCATTGCTAGATGGACCGAGTTAAAAATAATTTAATTGGGGGAAATGATGTGGATGCTAAACGTTGGAAAGGGCTTTGTGGTGGAGGAAGAACTGATAGCCTATTGGTATTAATTAAATTTAATGGGTAAGAAAGTTGCTGGGTAGAGCTAATTGTACAAGCTATACAGTTTGAGTCTATGTGCCCCTCCCACACAGATGTTTTTATTTACTAGTTTATTTATTTATTGTCATAACAATGTGTCCTGGCCCTTTGAGCCGAGCCACGCCACCCAGCAGCACCCAATTAACTCTAGCCTAATCACGGGACAATTTACAAAGACCAATTAACGTACTAACTGGTAGCTCTTTTGGACTGTGGGAGGAAACCGGAGTACCCGGAGGAAACCCACGCGGTCACGGGGAGAACGTACAAAGTCCTTACTGGCAGCGGCGGGAATTGAACCCAGGTCACCTGAACTGTAAAGCGTTTTCAGTGTCTGAAGTTTGGTCACGTAGCAACCATGTGTTCAGGTAAAATGTGCTGTGGTGGAGAACATGAGTAGGTAATTGTGGAGAAGGTGTTAGACTAAAATGTAGCAACTGCGAGGAGGAACATAGTTCTGCTTATGCAGGGAGCCCTGATTATAAGAAAGCTTTTCGGATGCCTCTTGGGTGCCTGAGACTTCTGCACAGTACTGTAGTGATTTTATGTACTGCACTGTACCACTGCCATAAAAAAAAACAAATTTCATGACATATGTGAGTGATGATAAACCTGATTCTGTTCTGGGTCTCTATTGTGGATTGTGGACTGAGAGTGGGAAGGGGGCCAGGGAGAGGGGAATCATGGTTGGGAAAAGGGGAAGGGAGAGGGAAGCATCAGAGGACATTCTGTAATGATCCGTAAACCAATTGTCTGGCATCAGGTGACATTGCCTGGTATCTCAGGGTTGGAGTGTGTCTGTACCCACACCAGGCACACAAAGATATCGTTAATTTTTTTTGTAAACTAAAGTGTGTCACTTTCATGACAAATGTGGTAGATTGTACAGCACAAAGTAAATGTAGGACAGATAAAATTATAACTATTTAAACTGCAAAAAAGTCTACAGATAAAAGACTTAACTTTAGAAGTTATAAATGATGCTTTACAGGGAGGAGTAAATAGTAGTCAGACTTCAGAGAGGGTTGTTAATCTTAGAATGGAATGATAGAAGTTTCCTATGGTGGGACTGTCTAAGACCAGAGGAGGCAGCCTCAAAATAGAGGGCATCCTTTAGGAACGGAGATGAGGAATTTCCTTAGCTAGAGAGTGGTGAATCTGGAATCTGTTGCCATAGGTGGTTCTGGAGGCCAAGTCATTGGGTGTATTTCAGACCGTAAGGTATGGGAGCAGAATTAGGCCATTTGGCCCATCGAGTCTGCTCCGCCATTTCATCATGGCCGATCCAATTTTCCTCTGAGCCCCAATCTCCTGCCTTCTCCCCGTATCCCTTCATGCCCTGATCAATCAAAGATCTATCAACCTCTACCTTAAATCTACATAAAGACTTGGCCTCCACAGCTGCCTGTAGCAAAGAATTCCACAGATTCACTACTCTCTGGCTAAGGAAATTTCTCCTCATCTCTTTTCTAGAGGACGCCCCTCTAGTCTGAGGCTGTCCCCTCTGGTCTTAGACTTCCCCCACCATGGGAAACATCCTCTCCACATCCAGTCTATCAAGGCCTTTCACCATTCGGTAGGGTTCAATGAGGTCACCCCTCATTCTTCTGAATTCCAGCGAATACATGCCCAGAGCCATCAAATGCTCTTCATATGACAAGCCATTCAATCCTGGAATCATTTTTGTGAACCTCCTTTAAACCCTGTCCAGTTTCAGCACATCCTTTCTAAGATAAGGGGCCCAAACCTGCTCACAATACTCACTAGTGCTTTATAAAGTCCCACCATTGCATCCTTGCTTTTATATTCTAGTCCTCTTGAAATAATGCTAACATCAAATATGCCTTTCTCACCACAGACTTAACCTGCAAGTTAACCTTCAAGGAATCCTGCATAAGGACTCCCAAGTACCTTTGCACCACAGTTTTTGTATTTTCTCTCCAGTTTGAAAATAGTCAACCTGTTCATTTCTTTCGCCAAAGTGCATGAGCATATGCCTCCTGGCACTCTATTCCATTTGCCATTTCTTTGCCCATTCTCCTAATCTGTCTAAGTCCTTCTCTAGCCTCTCTACTTTCTCAAAACTACTTGCTCCTCCACCTATCTTCACATCACCTGCAAACTTTGCAATGAAGCCATCAATTCCATCATCAAAATCATTGACATATAATGTAAAAAGAATCTGTCCCAACACATAGTCCTGTGGAACACTACTAGCCACCGGCAGCCAGTCAGAAAGGGTTCCCTTTATTCCCACTCTTTGCCTCCTGCCAATCAACCACTGCTTTATCCATGCTAGGGCTAGAATCTTTCCTATAATACCACGGGCTCGTAGCTTGTTAAGCAGCCTCATGTGTGGCACTTTGTCAAAGGCCTTCTGAAAATCCAAGTACACAACATCAACCTGCTTGTTATTTCTTCAAAGAATTCCCTTGAGGAAACTACGCTGACTATGACCTATTTTATCATGTGCCTCCAAGTACCCTGAGACCTCATCCTTAATAATCGACTCCAACATCTTCCCAACCACTGAGATCAGACCAACTGGCCTATAGTTTCCTTTCTTCTACCTCTCTCCCTTCTTGAAGAGTGGAGTGACATTTGCAATTTTCTAGTCTTCCGGAACCATTCCAGAATCTAGTGATTCTAGAAAGATCATTCCTAGTGCCTCCACAATCTCTTCAGCCACGTCTGTCTGAACTCTGGGCTGCACAATGCCTGGTCCAGGTGACTTCAGAGCTTTCAGTTTCCCAAGAACCTTCTCTCTGGTAATGGTAACTTCACACACATCATGACCTCCGACACCAGGAACTTCCACCATACTGCTAGTGTCTTCCACAGTGAAGACAAATGCAAAATACTTATTCAGTTTGTCCGCCATTCTGTTGCCCCTTCCCCACGTTACTATCTCTCCAGCATCGTTTTCCAATATCCACTCTCACCTCTCTTTTACACTTTATCTATCTGATGAAACTTTTGGTATTGTTTTTAATATTATTGGATAGTTTACTTTCATATACCATCTTTACCTTGTTAGTGACTTTTTTAGTGCCTTCTGTTGGTATTTGAAATCTTCCCAATCCTCTAACTTTCCAATAATTTCTGCTCTATTATCTGCCCTCTCTTTGGCTTTTATGATGCTTTGACTTCTCTTATTAGCCACAATTGTGTCATCTTTCCTTTAGGATACTTCCTCCTGTTTGGGATGTATATATCCTGTGCCTTCCGAGTTGCTTCCAGAAATTCCAGCCATTGCAGCTCTGCCATCATCCCTGCCAGTGTTCTTTTCCAATCAATTCTGGCCAACACCTGTCTCGTGCCTCTGTAATTCGCTTTACTCTACTGTAACACCGATTAATCTGACTTCAGCTTCTCCTCCTCAAATTTCAGGGTGAATTCAATCATGTAATGATCTCTTACCCCAACGGTTCTTTTACCTTAACCTCTCTAATTAATTCTGGTTCATTGAACAACACCCAATCCAGAATAGCTGATCCTTTAGTGGGCTTAACCACGAGCTGCTCTAAAAAGCCATCTCATAGGCACTCTAGAAATTCCCCTCCTGTAATCCAGCACCAACCTGATTTTTCCAATCTACCTGCGTATCGAAATCCTCAATGACTATTGTAACATTGTCCTTTCGGCATGCATTTTCTATCTCCTGTTGTAATTTGTAGACCACATCCTTGCTACAGTTTGGGGTCTGTATATAATTCCCATCCTTTTTATCCTTGCAGTTCCTTAGCTCGATCCACAATGATTCGACAGTATGTCACCTCTTTATAATGATTTGGTTTAATTTTTTACCAGCAGAGCCATGCCACCCGCTTGCTGTCTGTTCTTTTCGATACAATGTGTATCCTTGGACATTAAGCTCCCAGCTCTAATCTTCTTTCAGCCCTGAATCAGTGATGCCGACAATATCACACCTACCAATCTACCACTGTGCTGCAAGTTCACCTACCCTATCCCGTATACTGTGCGCATTCAAACAAAACACCTTCAATCCTGTGTTCACCCTTTTCCGATTTTGTCTCAATGGACTAAGTGGCCCAATTCTACTCCTAACTTACGGTCTTACAGTCTTAAGTTTGTTAGCTAATGGTCAAGAATATAAGAAATTGACTGAAGATTTACCACGGTTACATTGACATATGACATGATTGGAAAATGGGTGATGGTGGCTACCTTTGTCAAAAATGGGAAAGCACACATTGGTATGGAAATTGGGGTTTTTTATGGTTGAAATTTGGGGAAAGAATAGTAGAGATTGTGATTTTATTTCTTTTCAAATCTTTTTATTATTATTATCCAAAATTAGCAAGAATACATCCAAGTAGGCAACACTTACAGTGTCTCAAGAGAAAAAAAACATTGTTTTAAAGATTGAAAAAATTTTGGTGACAAAAAAAGAGAAAAAAAAAACCCTACTAAAGCAAAGAAAAGTGAGAAAAAATAACCATTAGGTGCTCAACCGTGAGTCTTATAAAAAACTTCTAAGGTAAACATCAAACTGCCAGCGAGATTGTGATCTCTTTTTTTAATTACCTTTGTGAAAAATTAATGCCTGTTATAGATGTTAAGGGAGTCCTCATGTTGGATTCCCTGAAGGTTAATTTGCAGGTTGATCAGTGGGGAGGAAGCCAAATGCAATGTTAACATTCATTTCCAGAGGACTAGAATATAAAAGCAAGGATGTAATGCTGAGGCTTTATAAGGCACTGGTGAGACCTCACTTGGTGTATTGTGAGTAGTTATTTATGAAAGGATGCGCTGACTTTGGAGGGAGTTTACAGGAAGTTCTCGAGAATGATTCCGGAAATGAAAGGGTGTCATATTAGGAGTGATCGACAGCTCTGGGCCTGTACACTCTTGAGAAGAATGGATGTGGAGGGAATGTTTCTTATTGTGGGGGAGTTTAGGACCAGAGATCACAGCCTCAGGACATAGAGATGTCCATTTAGAACAGGGATGAGGACGAATTTCTTTAGCCAGAGTGTGGTGAATCTGTGGAATTAATTGCCACAGACGGCCGTCAAGGCCAAGTCTTTGGGTATATTTAAGCAGAGGTTGATTCTTGATTTGGCCAGGCATTAAAGGTTATGGGGAGAAGGCAGGAGAATGGGGTTGAGAGGGATAGTAAATCAGCCACGTTGGACTGGCAGAGCAGACTTGATGGGCTGAGTGGCCTAATTCTGCTGCTGTATCTATGGGTAAAGAAGCCCAGAACAAGAGGAGGTAGAACAAAGGTGATTGTTCTAAAGAACTAACGTGAATGCAAGCATTTTGTGTTTTGTTTTAATACGGCACTAACTGACATTTTTATTGACTGAAATAGACTCTTCATCCAAGGTTAACTTGGAACTGTGATTTGGGCTGTGGTACTGTAGCCATTAGCGTAATGCCATTACAGCACAGGTCATACCCAGGTCTTTAAAGAGTCTTCATGTGTCCTCCACTGGGAATGTGTGGGTTTTCTCAGAGTCCTCTGGTCTCCTCTCACAGTCCAAAGACGTACTGGTCAGTAGGTTAATTCAACTTTGAAAATTGTCCCGTGATTAGGTTAGGGTTACCTCGGGGTTGGGCACATGGCCAAGCGATTAAGGCGTTTGGTGATCTGAAGGTCGCTAGTTCGAGCCTCAGCTGTGGCAGCATGCTTGTGTCCTTGAGCAAGGCACTTAATCACACAGTGCTCTAGTGTCTGTGTGAGGAGTAGCGCCCCACACAGACTTCCAATCTGCGCCTTGTAAGGCTAGAAAATGCCCGACTCAGGCCTCTCATGGTCTGAGTCGACGTTCCCTTCCCTCCCTCCCTACCTCGGAGTTGCCAGGGGTTGCTGGGCAGTGCAGCTCAAAGGACCAGAAGGGCCTGTATCTCTAAATAATTTTTTTTTTTCTGAGTTCCTTATCCTTGTCTTTAGATAACTGGAGCTCGGCAGTATCTGAGAGATCCATCCCCTCCCGTTTCCTGCACGTGCGCTCCCAAAAACGCGCCCTACGGACTGGTGGGGAAAGGGCTGCAATTGTCGCCCATGGCTGTCCCTGTATCTGATTGTTCTGAGCTCCTGTGAGCACAGGCCGAGAGCCATCAAACGCTGCTCGTGCCTTAGCAAGTTCATTGCTGAAATAACCTCATTAACCTCCTCTGGATCCTCTCCAATGCCAGTACATGTTAGACAATGTGCCCAAAATTGCTCACAATATTCCAAATGCAGTCTGATTGATGTCGTAGAGAGCCTCAGCATGACATCCTTGCTTTTGTATTCTAGTCCTACCAAAATAAATTCTGACATTGCATTTGTCTTCCTCACCACAGACTCAACTAGCAAGTTAATCTTCAGGGAATCTTTCAGGACTCCCAGGTCCCTTGGCACCTCTGATTTTTGGATTTTCTCCCAGTTTAGAAAATATTCCTCTATTCCTTCTACCAAAACACATGACAGCACACTTCCCTACAATATATTCCATCTGCCATTCCTTTGCCCATTCTCCCAATCTGTCAAGTCCTTCTGCAGACTACCTGCCCCTCCACCTATCTGTATCACCCAGAAATGTGGCCACAAAGCCATCGATTCTTTCATCCAAATTATTGACAAAAAGCTCGAAAGTAAACTGTCTCAACACTGACCCCCCCCCCCCACCCGGCAGAATACCACTAGTCATCAGCAGCCAACTGGTCAGGACCCTCTTTATTCCCACTCTTGCTTCCTGACTGGATACATAATGATATCAAACACCTTTGTCCTGGGTAACTAGTGACCTGTAGCTTTCACATCACAAAAGGGCCACGTATCAACAATGTCCAATGAGATAGACTAATGCCTCTCTCTCTCCCTCCTCCCCAATAGATGGAATGCCATTGGTGAATTCATCACCATCAAATTCCTTGGAGGGGGTGGTGCGGGAGAGGTCGGTCCCACTAGAAAGTCTCCAGGATCAGCTGTGAGACATGTGCTCCTTGTGCTGTGGGACAAGAACAGAACTTCAAAAACAAAATACTATTGGAGAGAGACAAACTGAGTGGGCAGTCACAGATTGATGATGGGCAGAAATGGCCTGATTTGATACAGACAGGAAAGCAGAGAATTTGATGCACATTCCAGGTGTCTGATCTGTGCCCAGTCAGAAGATGAGTTGACCCTCCAGTTTGGATTGAGCCTTGCTTTAACAGTGTCAGAGGCTCGAATGATCTCATCTGAAACTCTGATCTTCACCCTTTTAATGTTTTGTGTAAATCTATTTACAGGTTAGGAACGGCGAAGAACTTGTGTAAAGGAATCTCAAGTCCATCAACGCATCAGTTCTGTTGTGTCGGTCCAGATATTTGAGGAACGACCAGCTATTTCCTTTATATCACCGATATTTCTGTTGACGATCTTTGGAGATGGAGAAGTATCTCATCCCAGTTGGAAATGAGCTTTGCCTCTGAAACAAAAGTCTTCTGTTTTAACTCAGCTAAAATCCACTGGAACCGGGGTGCTGAGAACGCACCAGCAGTCGTTCACTGGAGATCAGTTCTTTAACCGCGTTAATTGTGCAAGGGATTCAGTACGCCTTGACATCTGACTTGATGAATCGTCAGACAGGGAGAGATCATTCAGCTGCTCACAGCGTGGGAAGGGAATCACTCACTCAGCCTTACTTTGCACTGGGGAGAGGCCTTTCATCTGGGTGTGTGGGAGGGGATATACTCAGTCACCCAGCCTGGAGATACACCAGCAAGCCCGCACCACAGTGAGAGGGTTCGCTGTTTCTGTGTGTGGGAAGAGATTCACTCACTCAGCACCCCCCTTGAGACACACCACTGAGTCCACGAGGGAGAGAGCCCGTTTAGCTCTTCCGCGTGTGGGAAGAGATTCACTAAGCCATCCCTCGTGATGAGACACCAGCAAGTCCACCCCGAGGAGAGGCCGTTTACCTGCTCAGTCTGCGGGAAGGAATGTATTTGGCCATCCGAACTGTGGAGAAACCCGCAGGTTGACGCTGGGGAGAGCCCGTTTATCTGTTTTGAATGTGGGAACGGATTCATCCAGTCGTCCTACCTACACGCACACCAGTCAGTTCACACTGCTGAGAGGGTGTACATTTGTTCTGATTGTGGGAAGGGATTCACTCGGTCATCTAATCTGCTGACACACCAGCGGATTCACACTGGGGAGAGGCCGTACATCTGCTCTGAGTGTGGGAAGGGATTCACTCATTCATCTGATCTGCTGACACACCAGCGAGTGCACACTGGGGAGAGGCCCTTCACCTGCTCGGACTGTGGGAAGAGATTTACTCAGTCATCTCAGCTGAAGGTACATCAGCGAGTTCACACTGGAGAGAGGCCGTTCACCTGTTACGAATGTGGGAAGACATTCACTCGATCAGCCCACCTACAGAGGCACCAGTCAGTTCACACCGGGGAGAGGCCGTTCATCTGCTCTGAGTGTGGGAAAGGATTCACTCGGTCATCCCACCTACAGGCACACCAGTCAGTTCACACTGGGGAGAGGCCGTTCACCTGCTTGGACTGTGGGAAGGGATTTACGCAGTCATCTGACCTACTGGCACACCGGTCATTTCACACTGGGGAGATGCCGTTCACCTGCTCAGACTGTGGGAAGGGATTCACTCAGTCATCCCAGCTGAAGGTACATCAGCGAGTTCACACTGGGGAGAGGCCGTTCATCTGCTCCGAATGTGGGAAGGGATTTATTCGGTCGTCCAACCTACAGACACACCAGCGAATTCACACTGGGGAGAGGCCGTTCACCTGCTCAGACTGTGGGAAGGGATTCACTCGGTCATCTGACCTACTGGCTCACCATTCAATTCACACTGGGGAGAAACCGTACTCCTGCTCAGACTGTGGGAAGAGATTTATTCAGTCATCTCAACTGAAGGTACATCAGCGAGTTCACACTGGGGAGAGGCCGTTCACCTGCTCTGTATGTGGGAGAAAATTCAGTCGGTTATCCCACCTGCAGACACACCAGGCAGTTCACACTGGGGCGAGACCGTTTACCTGTTCGGAATGTGGGAAGGCATTCACTCGTTCATCCCACCTTCAAACACACCAGGCAATTCACACTGGTGTGAGACCATTCACCTGCTCGGAATGTGGGAAGGGATTCACTCGGTCGTCCGACCTACTAGTACACAGGTCCGTTCACACCGGGGAGAAGCCATTCGTCTGCTCAGATTGCGGGAAGGGATTCACTCAGTCATCTCAACTGAAGGTTCATCGGCGAATTCACACTGGGGAGAGGCCGTACGTCTGCCTTGAATGTGGGAAGGCATTCACTCGGTCATCCCACCTACAGACGCACCAATCAGTTCACGCTGGGGAAAAGCCGTTCAGCTGCTCAGACTGTGGGAAGAGATTTTCTCAGTCATCTGACCTAGAGGCACACCAGTCAGTTCACGCTGGGGAGAGACCATTCACCTGCTCAGACTGTGGGAAGGGTGTCTCCTGGTCGCCTGACATAATGGCTCACCAGTCAGATCACCCCGGGGAGAACTTATTCATCTGCTCTGAATGTGGGAAGGGATTCACTCCTTCCTGACTCCGTCCTGACGAAAGGTCTCGGCCCGAAACGTCGACTGTACCTCTTCCGATAGATGCTGCCTGGCCTGCTGCGTTCACCAGCATTCTTTGTGTGTGTGTGTTGCTTGAATTTCCAGCATCTGCAGATTTCCTCGTGTGTGTGTGTGTGTGTGAGGGATTCACTCAGTTATCCCATCTTGTGAAGCACCAGTGAGCCCACGCTGGGGAGAAAGTTTAAATAAGCTTCATGTCGGATATTTCACTGTCACAGCTGCTGAGTCCAGAGGCAAGTTTAAGAGTTGAACTCTGCAATTATTGCTGCTGCTCATCACACCCTGGTCACTGGGAATGGGAGGAATTTCCTTTGCTGATGTTCACCTTAAGTGGGACTGGAGTTTAGTATTCTGCATCTGTGACTAATAAATCAGTTCTATTTTAAACTCCTTCTCAGGTGCTCAGTGAATCTACAACACACCCAGTGTGTTAACATTCCTTATTCCCTGCTCTTTCCTCGGGATTTATGAGTCGGACCATAATTGTCGTTCTGAGTTTATCTGGCACGCAGGGTATCTTTCAGACAAGTAGATCAACGATTTTCTATCGTGGAATATTAAGATCAGGTCCAAAATCCATAACCAGATGACATCCATACCATGGGAGTAATCGACACCGAGGCCTCAAAAGAAAATACTGGGTCCAATTTCTGGTGAATTAAAATGCCGATAGAGCAGATGGGGAAAAAACAGACCGTGCTTCACTTTTGTTTCTTTAGCAAATCGCCTTTGTAGAACGCCATCTGGTCCTTGGACGCTTCTGCCAAGCGAGACCATTGTTCCTTCTGTCCCGTCTGGGTGCATAGTGCAGAGGTGTTGGGTACAAATTGACCTGTGGCATTCATAATATAGAAGTTCCACACGTTAACCGTTTCCAGCGAGAATGTCTCATCGCCCTCCCATGGCGTTCATTAGCATTGCCGTTTCCGACTTCACCGCCGTCGATCTCCTCAGGGCCGCAGTGATCAGAAAGCCTCCACGAGCAGCTGCGTAGATACTGTGCGCTCCCAGTCGGGCAGTGGGACATGCCCAGAATTGTTAAATTATGGAAACAGACAGAGCCCATTGAGCCAAGTCACAGATGGGTGAACGGCAGGGTTCTCCCATTGTGATAAGAACGGGTGGACAGGGAATTTGATGCTGAGTCCAGATAGCTGGACAATGACCAGATGGAGGATGGGGATTTGTTCTCTCCAGTTGTGTGGAGCCTCACCCTAACAGCATGGTGTCAGAACTCACCTTGGCGACTAGAACTGCCTCATCTGAAATGCCCACCTTTGCCCTTCAATGCCTTTATAAACTTCTTGCAGGGTAGAAGGCAAATGAGAGGTGTAAAGCAGTCTCAAACACAAGGACATACCAGTTCTGCTGTGAACGTCAGTTCACCATGGATCTTTGAATGTGGCAGTGGAGATGCTAGATTGGTACCACACCAGTCGTAGCAAGGAGAGCCTGGACATGTGTTCAGTGTAAGGGTGAGATTATAATGAAGCAACCTTGTAAATTGCCGTCAAGTTACTGAAGAAGTGAACAGGCATTTCCTTTGTAACACCGGTATATCGGTTGTCAATCCTGGGAAAAGGAGGCGTATCTCATCCCAGCTGGAAGCACACTTTGTATCAGAACTGATGTTCCCTGTTTTAATTCAATGGCATCCACTGAAACGGGGAGCTGAGAACAGCTTTTGTTCGCTAGAGTTCACGTACCTTCACTGGAGACCAGAAGCTCAGCTGCTTGAAGAATCACTACATTATTTGCCTGATGATGCACTAGAGAGCAAATCAAGGAAAAATATGTCTGACTGTGGGAAGAGATTCAGTCGTTCATCCAGACTGCAGACACACAAGCGAGTTCACAGTGGAAAATTGTTATTCGCCTGCTCTGTGTGTGGGAATGGATTTTTTTTCCCAGTCTTCCAACTTGCATAAACGCAGCATGTTGATACTGGTGTTGGAATTGGTCGTTCTTTATGTTTATAATAAGGTATTAATTGAATTATTGAGATTTTAGCAAGACTGAATTTGTAGTTCCACTAACATATAACTTGTATTTTCACAATATGTGGTGTTAGATTCACCTGCTGATGGCAAAATGATATAAATTATATAATGGTTAATCACCTTCTGATTTTCATTGGCTAAGTATTAAACATGTTATGTTTGTGTGTCTTCCAATAGACCCTCCCTTATCTCAGGAATTTGCCTTAACTCGCTATAAAAATGACTGTTTCTGCAAAAATCACGAACCTTGGTTCTTTGTTCTTTAGTTTCTGCTCACCTCCTGGTAGTAAAACTATTGTCATATGCTCTGTGTCTGTTTCTTTGTTTTTAACTTTCAATAAACGATCATGAAGGAACAAGTTTTCAGCTCGTTCTTGGACTCCTAAAAGAACTGCGGATTGGGGGAAAAAAACCCAACAATTTTGGCGCCACGAGCAGTACTGACGATAAACAGAGTTTGAAAATTCCCTGGACAAAGAAGGAATGTTTAGTGTGTAAAGCTCTGTTTTCCTTTGTTATTTGTGACAGATCCATGCTAAATATTCAGGATTTTGAGCACAACTCTACTAAAGTACTTCAGGTTGTGACTATTGATAACTTTGGGGCACAACTCTACTAAAATACTTAATGTGTGTGACTCTACTGATGCTGTGGGTCAACTCTATTGCTATCTCAGACACAGTTCCGGTAAAATTTTTGGATTGTGACTCTATTGGTGTTTTAGGTTATAACACTAGTATTATACGTTTCGTCGTAACTCTAGTTATACATTTTGGGTTGCGATTCTGAGAAATGTGATTGACGTCCAAGTGAAGAGTAGCCTTTGAGATCGAAATAAAACATTGACCAAATTTCAGAAACAAACTGCAGAATCTCCAGCTGTGAAAGAATACATAACAGAGGGGTTAAGTGCTTGCTTATCCAGAAGAAGTGTGCTATTGATGTCAAGTCTAATCAAAATTGGCTTATGGGTGATGTTGACAAGATATGGAATAAGATTCAGAAAAGGTCAGGAAATAAAACAGCGGACTGGATGCCAGCAGTATTATGAGAAACCCCAAAAAATGACAACTGGTCCAAAGAAATCACACATCCTAAAAAAGGAAGCTTAAAAACTTGGACTGAACTTCAACAAATTAAGAACATATAGAAATTGCATCCAAATTTTGGCTACCAAACTGTCTTCTCCACAAATAAGACAGTTGGCACGTCGAGTTGAGGATGGTATAGGAGAAGATAAAACAGAATTTACCAGGTGCAACACAGACAAAATGCTGGAGGAACTCAGCAGGTCAGGCAGCATCTGTGGAAATGAAAAAGACAGTTGATGTTTTGGGCCGAGACTCTCCTTCAGGACCGAGAAGGAAAAGGGGAGATGCCTGAATAAAAAGGTAGGGGAGGGAGAGGAGGAGGGAAAGTGACTAGCTGGAAGGCGATAGGTGAAGCCGGTGGGTGGGAAAGATCAAGAGCAGGAGAAGAAAGAATCTGATAGGAGAGGATAGTGGACCACAGGAGAAAGGGAAGGAGGGGCCACAGAGGGAGGTAATGGGCAGGTAAAAAGAAGTGAAAAGTCAGAGTGGGGGAATGGATTGTTCATTGGAAGGAGAAATCAATATTCATACCATCAGGTTTGAGGCTACCCAGACAGAATACAAGGTGTTGCTCCTCCACCCTGAGGGTGGCCTCATCTTGGCACAAGAGGAGGTCGTGGATCGACATGTTGGAATGGTAATCGGAATTAAAATGTTTAGCAACCGGGGAGTCCTGCTTGTAACAGATGATGTGGAGGTGTTCAGTGAGGTGGTCTCCAAACTTCCAATGGAGGGAGCTGCATCAGGAGCACTGGACACCCCAGCAGATTCGCAGGTGAAGTGTTGTTTCACCTGGGAGGACTGCTTCCGGCGCTAAACGGAGATGAGGAAGGAGCTGTATGGGCAGGTGTAGCACTTGGGCCACTTGCAGGGATAAGTGCTGGGAGGGAAATTAGTGGGGAGGAACGAATGGATAAGGGAATCACGAGGGAAAATCTAGCACGTGGACGGGTGGGCGGAGGTAAAGATATGTTTAGTGGTGGGATCCCTTTGGCAATGGAGGAAGCTGCAGAGGGAAATGTGTTGGATGCAGAGACTGATGAGGTGGTAGGGTAGGACAAGAGGAACTATGATTTGATGGGAAAATGGGGTGAGTGTGGGTGTATGGAAAATGGAAGAGGTATGGGTGAAGGCAGCATCAATAGTGGAGGGGAGGAAACCTCTTTGTTTAAAGAAAGAGGACAGCTCCGATATCCTGGAATGGAAAACTGCTTCCTGGGAACAGATGAGGAGAGGAAATTGAGGAAAGGGAAAAGGGAATAGCATTTTTACAGGGGATAGTATGTGCAGAGGTATGGTCGAGATAACCATGGGAGTTGGTAGATTTATTAAAATGTCAGTTGATATTTTGCTTCCAGAGATGGAGATAGTGAGGTCAAGAAAGGGGAGGGAGGTGCCAGAGATGGACCAAGTGAATTTAAGGGCAGGGTGGAAGTTAGAGGCAGAATTGATAAAATTGACGAGCTCAGCATGGGTGCGTGAAGCAGCACCAATGCAGTTGTCAGTGTAGCGGAGGAAGAGTTGGGAGTATAACTGGGGAAGGCTTCAAACATAGACTGTTTTACATAGCGGACAAAGAGGTAGGCATAGCTTGGCCCCATGCAGGTGCCCATGGCTACTCCTTGGGTTTGGAGAAAGTAGGAGGTCGTTGGGATGCAATTAAGAAAAGTTTGGAAGAATAAGCCTAACACAGATTGATTGAGGAAGGTGGTTGATTGCAAACCAAAGGCTTCAGAGAATGTTTCTGAATATGAAGACCACTACAGGCCAGGTTGGATCAGCTACTCAGGAGTTCAAGGAATAACTGAAGATAATATAGAAGAATCCACATATGGATGGCATGAAACCACATGTTGCCAAAATAGTGAATGGATTCATTCAGTTGATGTGAAGTCACATCAGAAAATTCACACCGGGGGAGAGTCTGTTCACTTGCACCATGTTTGGGGTAAGATTAATTCAGCCATCTGAGCTACTGACAAAGAGTTCATGCTGGGGAAGAGGCCATTCATTTGCTCTGAATGTGTATAGAAATTTCCTCGGCCATACACCAGTGAGTTCACAAGGGGTGGGGAGACATTGTTCCCTCTAACCTGTGCGCATGCACAGCCATGTAGTAACTGAAATGCTCCCGTGCACAAATCCTTTGTTGCTGCACAGCTGGAAAATTCTTTTATATATTTAACATAATTTTGAAATCTATGTTAATATAATTGTGAGATACCCTATAATTATTTATGTGTTAATAAATATAATCCATACATTTTCCAGATAATAAACGTACCCCAAACTTTACTTTGAAATGTTTTCGGGCTTCAACGTACTTACACTGTCAGTGTTTCAAGTTACAACAATGTTACAAATTGTAACAATATATTCAGAATGGAAGTTGGTAGCTCCTTAATAAACCATCAGCCTGCTGAACTTCAATGCCGACTAGTCAAAACATTTTATTTTTGCCAGTTGTTCTGACTGCCTGATATTGTTTACGTGTGTTGTGAGTTGTGGTTTGTGTTTGTTGGATATGCATATTACAAGAAAGAAAAATTGTGCCACACAGTTCTCAGACTGTGTAAAAATTTTCCGCTCAGAGCAGCTGTAAAAACGAAGGGAACGTTATTGGGAAGAAACTGTGCTCTGACAGTGGGAAAAGATGCCCTCAATCCTCTCATATGCTAATACTCCCACGAGTTCAAACCAGGGAGAGGATGTACATTTGCTTGATGTGTGGGAAGGGATTTTCTCCTTTATTTTACCCGATGATACAGTAGCGAGTTCACGCTCGGAAGAGGTCATTCAGCTACTCAGACTGTGTGAAGGGAATCACTCAGTTATCCCACCTTGTGAGGCAATAGTGAGTTCACGCTGAGAGGCTGCACACCTCTCCTGTAAGCAAAGAGGTTTACGCCATCACCCCACCCGCTGAAACACCAGCAAGTTCACACAGTGGAGGCAGTTTAAATAAATCTATTTTGATTTTTAACTATTACATTTAGTGAATGCAGTTTCAAGTTCAAGACTGAAGGTTGGTATCAGATTCTGCAGTTATTGCTGCTACTCATCACACCTGGAACTGAACCCTGGTCTGACTGGCAACGGGAGAGGTTTGTTCTATTGACATTACCCTTTAATCAGACTGCAGTGTAGCATTATGGATCTGTCATAAATAATTAATTTCTATTTTAAAATCTTGTGTCTCATGCTCCTTGCTGACTCAATATACAGTGCAAAGGTCATTCTGCCGGACTGGTTTTGCCATATTCCTGTTCTGTCTCCTCCCATCACCCTGTAGCACTTTTCTTTTTTTCTATCTCCTTTCACTCGGTTTCCCCTTAAATCCATCCCTACTGCTCACCATGGCTAAGTGGTTAAGGCATTGGACTAGCGACCTGAAGGTCATGAGTTCGAGCCCCAGCCGAGGCAGCGTGTTGTGTCCTTGAGCAAGGCACTTAACCACACATTGCTCTGCGACGACACCGGTGCCAAGCTGTATGGGTCCTAATGCCCTTCCCTTGGACAACATCGGTGTCATGGAGAGGGGAGACTTGCAGCATGGGCAACTGCTGGTCTTCCATACAACCTTGCCCAGGCCTGCGCCCTGGAGAGTGAAGACTTTCCAGGCGCAGATCCATGGTCTCGCAAGACTAACTGCTCACCTCAAGCTGCCTCTTTTAATATCAGAGAATGTATACACTATACAACTCGAAATTCTTACTCTTCACAAAAATCCACGGAAACGGAAAAGAACCACGGAGAATGAATGACAGTAAAACATTAGAAAGCCGAAGCACCCTCTCCCCCCTCCCACACACAAGCGGCAGCAAAGCGTCAACCCTCCCCTCCCTCTCCCCCACTTATTTCCCCAGGAAGCACCAGCGCCCACCACCCCCCAAGAGCAAGCATAGCAAAGCCCCCCCCCCACCCCAAGAGTGACCGTGATCTGCAGTCCAACAAAAACAAAGTGTTCAACTGACAATTCGACATGCCACGGGCTCTCTCTGTCTCTCTCCCTAACAAGGGGCAGAGCTGGTGAGATGTCTCGTTTGAAATCCGTACGGTGCGTGGGAGGAGATTCAAACGAGCCATCTCACCAGCTTAGACACAAGCGAGTTCACACCGGAGAGAGGACCGTGCTCCCCAGCTCTCAGTGTGGGAAGAGTTTCGATCAGCCGCGCCTCCTGAAGAGGCACCAAAAGCGATTTCACCCGCGAAGAATGTGAACTGAGATTTACTCAGTTATCTGAGCTGCACGCACAGCAACGAGTTCGCACGGGGGAGAGACTGTTCACATGTTTTGGAAGTGTTTTAGTCAGTCATCCTACCTGTTGGGACATTGTAAACAAGTTCATGCTAGGGAAAAAGAGTAAATAAGCAGCATGCTGGATATTTCACCGTCAGCGCTGCTGAGTCCAGAGGCAAGTTCACAAGTGAGTGTCAGTGTCGAACTCGGCAATTATCGCTGCTGCTCATCACACCCAGTACCCCACCCTGGTCACTGGGAATGGGAGGAGTTCCCTCTGCTGATGTTCGCCTGTAATGGAGTTTAATATTCTGGATCTCTGACAAATAGATCAGTTCTACTTTAAATGTTGTCTCTTCGTCAATCTGCAACAAATGTACAGTAGGAAGTCAACTCAGCCTGGTTGGTCCCCGCCCATGTTTCTGTTCCACAACACTCACACCTGCTGTTCACCCCGGCTCCCCCTGTGGTGATGCATTCTGAGTGGTCACTCTTCAGTGGGTGAAGAGGTTTCCCTTGAATTTCCTGCACGTCTTTCTTCAGACTGAAGAGGAGGAGTTCATTGTTATTAGATACGGCGTGGAACAGGGCCTTCCAGCCTAATGGGGTGCCCCGCTCATCACCCCACCCTAGCCTAATCACAGGGCAATTTACAATGACCAATTAACCTACTAACTGGGAGGAAACCACGCGGTCATGGGGAGAGCGTACAAAGTCCTTACGGCGGCGCCAGAATTGAAGGCCGACCTCCAGAACAGCCCGAGCTGTAGTAACATTGCGCCAACTGCGGCGGCGCTGTGGTGCCCATGTCTGACATATTGTTCGCTCCTCAGATCTCCTCAAAGAATGACATCGCTTGGTAACCTCCTCTTTTCGGAGTTATAGGTCATTTCGGGGTCTTTGGCACGCCTCCCTGACTCCCTCCTAAACGTGTCTGGGATAAACCCCTTCCCTGCGTCTCTGGGACACTCTTCAACTCTACCCCTGGGAAGTTCCCCCACCCCCACCCTCCGCCCACGCTCATCTCTGAAACGTCCCCTTTCCCAAATCCAGCCTGCATCTGCGTTGCCCCATTCCACGACCTCTCCTCCCTCCTCCCGGATGTTTTACGATCTTATGGTTGTCCGATCGAGTGATTTTTTAAAATGTATTTTCCAACCTGGTCAATCTCATTGAAAACAAAACCTATTCTTTAGTAAGGGATGGTCTGATTTTGGGAGGGGGGGGCTTGATGATCGGGAGGCGTCCTTTTTTTGTACGGTGGGGCGGAGGATGGGTTTGATGTCTCCCTTAGAATGACTTTCGTGTTCTTTCTTTGTTTCGTGGCTATCTGGAGAAGGCACATTTCAGAGTTGTACATGGATACATGCTTTGATAATAAACGAACCTTTGAACCTTTGAAATATGCAAAAGCAGAGGAAAGGAATTACATTCAGGGTAGGAAAAACACACACACACACACACACACATATACACACACACACACACACACACACACATACACACACACACACACACACATACAAACACACACACACACATACGCACACATACATACACACACACACATACACACACACACACACATACACACACACACTCACACACACACACACACACACGCACACATACATACACACACACACACACATACACACACACACACACACACACACACACACACACACACACTCTCTCTCTCTCTCACACACTTAAACATATTGTCGTGTGTCCTGTGGGCCACTGCAGCCTGCTGCAGAACGTTGAGCCTCTACGTTTCTCGAGCGCATATAATTACTAACTATTATCTTAATGAGAGGCGTTAAACCCTTATGCTTGCAGTTTAACTTGTAAATTGTGTTTCCCATATTATATGTTAGCTCTCTAGGGAGTCCGACTGTGTTCTGGAGAATGATGTGTCTCGTGGTGCTGCTCAGTCGTCCCCCCGAGGCTCTGTTGGTATTCCTGTGTCTGTCTCTTTGTTGGGATTATGCCGTCCCTCCGCTCCTGGGTCGAGTCGGGAGCCTGCCGTCCGCCGCACCCGGGTTGAGCCGGAGCCGGCGCCAGCGCCCACCCTTTGACAGAGAGAGTCCGCCGTTCCTCCGCAGGTGGGTCCAGTCCTGCGAGCGCGCACCTGGACACGTATGCAAAGGGAAATGGGACACAGGGGTGAGGACCATTCCCTCACCGCTCCAGGCTGCAATGAGATTCCTTCAAATGACCCCGTGATCTCGGTCTCGGAGGGTGAGGACGGAACATTTCTCAGGCAGGTGAGCCCTCGCAAGGCGGCGATAGTAAACCTGATTCTGATTTTCATGCCGTTTACACCCCGGGTGTGTTTGCGTGTTTGCACGTGGCAGAAAACCTGAACTTGCACTTGTTTCAAGCTACAGTTATAGTCATGTATGCAGTCTTAATCACCCTGTTCCGGGACGGATACTGTGTGTATAACCTGGAAAGTGTGCATACAGGAGTGTGTGTGCAGTCTTAATCACCCTGTTCCGGGACGGATACTGTGTGTATAAACTGGAAAGTGTGCATACAAGTGTCTCATTGCAGCCTGGAGCGGTGAGGGATTGGTCCTCACCCCTGTGTCCCATTTCCCTTTGCATACGTGTCAAGGTTACTGCCGGAACTAGAGAATCTGAGTTATAGGCGAGGTTGGCAAGTCAAAGTAATAAAGTTTAATGACATCTTCCCTGTGAGCTGAACTCCAAGTGCGGCCTCACCAGCAAGTGGCCGGAACCTGCCGTGACGCCACGACTTTTACTCTCAGGGTGCCTTGAAGATCACCGCGCCAAAGGAACTTCTCCGTCACATCCCGGACACGGCTGGGTGCCAGCTATCCATGGACAGGGATTTGGCACTCTGTTCAGAAATACAGCTCTGCGTAGATAAACACCCCAGGTACATTGTTAACCCCCTCCCCATCTGGCACCATGCCCTCTTCTTGTTAACACCCCCCCCCCATCTAGTACGTGCTCTCTCCTAACGACACCCCCCCCCCCATCTGATACATGCTCCTCGGGGAGGAGGTACAGGAGCGTGGAGACCCACACTCGACAATTCAGGAACAATTTCTTTCCCCCCACCCCCACCCCTCGCCGTCAGAAATTCGAACTGTCTGTGAACATCACTCCATTACCCCTTTTCCACTGTTGATTTCTGTTGTACATTGTGGTCATTTTTATGTTTTTTTTTTTGCAGCCGCCTCAAAGCGACAAACCTCAGGGCTTATGAGAAAGGGAATATTAAACCGGATTTTTGACCATCGAATCGCAGGGTGAATATTGAGTTATTGTGTGACCTTGAGAATGATTTGATGTCCAAATCCAGATGGATTAAAGACATAATTAAAGACCTATTTTCAGAAGGCCTTTGACAAGGTGCCGCACACGAGGCTGCTTAGCAAATTCAGAGCCCACGGAATTACAGGGGAGTTACTAGCAAGGGTGGAGCATTGGCTGATCGGCAGAAAACAGAGTGGGAATAAAGGGATCCTATTCTGGCTGGCTGCCGGTTACCAGTGGAGTTTCACAGGGTTCGGTGTTGGGACCGCTGCTTTTTACGTTGTATATCAATGATTTGGATTACAGTGTTAATGGATTTGTGGCTAAATTTGCCGATGATACAAAGATAGGTGGAGGATCAGCTAGTGTTGAGGAAACAGAGAGCCTGCAGATAGACTTAGATAGTTTAGGGGAATGGGCAAAGAAGTGGCAAATGAAATTCAATGTTGGAAAGTGTATGGTCATGCACTTTGGCGGAAGAAATAAATGAGCAGACTATTATTTAGATGGGGAGAGAATTTAAAATACAGAGATGCAAAGGGACTTGGGAGTCCTTGTTCAAGATACCCTAAAGGTTAACCTCCAGGTTGACTCGGTGGTGAAGAAGGCGAATGCAATGTTGACATTCATTTCTAGGGGTATAGAATATAAGAGCAGGGATGTGATGTTGAGGCTCTATAAGGCACTGGTGAGACCTCACTTGGAGTATTGTGTGCAGTTTTGGGCACCTTATTTTAGAAAGGATATACCGACATTGGAGAGGGTTCAGAGAATATTCACGTGAATGATTCCAGGAATGAGAGGGTTACCATATGAAGAACGTCTGGCAGCTCTTGGGCTGTATTTCCTGGAGTTCAGGGGAATGAGGGGGGAATCTCTTAGAAAGATGTTAAAAGGCCTGAGCATCTGATCTGCAGAAACACCGATGAATTCACTCTGGGGAGAGGCTGATAACTTGCTCCGTGCGTGGGAAAGAGTGAAGCGGCCGCAGCGAGTTCAGACCGCACAGAAACCGTTCAACTGTTCTGTCTGTGGCAAGCGATTTAGTCAGACCCAACGTGAGAAGACATCGGAAGATTCACACTGGAGAGCGGCCGTTCGCCTGTCCTGACTACGGCAGGGGATTGTCAGTCATCCCAACTGCATTCACCTCAGTGAGCTCTCACACTGGGGGGAGGCCGTTCAACTGCTCGCTGTGTGCGAAGGGATTAATTCGGTGATTAGAGCTGCTGAAACAAGAGTTCACACTGGAGAGAGGCCATTCATCCGTCCCACCTGCTGGAACACCAGCCACTTCACGGCGGGGGAGGAGCTTCAAATAAACTCTGCGTGAAATTCTTAATCATCGCAGTGGCTGACTCCAGTTGCAAGTTCCCGACCGATCCCGCAGTTATTGAAGCTGCTCGTCGCGCCCTGGACTGAATCCCGGTCTCTGAGCACCGGAGGGGTTTGTTCTGCCGACGTTCGCCTTTAATTGGATTCGGCTTGAAGACTCAACTGCTTATTCCTCTGTATAGACGCTGCCTGGCCTGCCGAGTTCCTCCAGTATTCTGCGAGCGTTGCTGACTATTTCCAGCATTTGAAGAATCTCTTGTGTTTTATTTCTGCAATTTTTCAGTGGATTGGACTTCGAGACAGGTGCCGAGCAGATTATTTAGGGGAGCTTGCTCCGTTAAGGTAGCTGCTGGGCCCTACATATAAAGACTGAATTTGAGGGGACCGGTACAGTACTTGCCGACAGTTTTCTCGGCATTCTGCTTAGCCAGAAACCGCCGCGCTTCACAATTCCCACTCGGCGACTCAGGGATCAAATGCGCAGGCGCCGAGGACGCAGCGAGTCCCCGATACCGCGCATGCGCCCAGTGGACGAAAGCCTCTGGCGCGTCGGCGGCGGGTAGGAGCGGGGGGCTTCATCAGGGGCGGGCTCCGCACCCCAACTGAGGGACGGTGCCTGCGAGCTCAGGACACACCGTGGCTCCGCACCACGGCACAGTCCCGATTCCTTCCCTCTTTCTCCGCCCCATGATCCGGATCCGGACCCGGACCCGGGAGCTTTCTGCTGGTAAGTGACGGTACTGCCGTCATTTCTGCGACGCATGCGTATTGCTGGGACCGTGATGAGTAGGTGGGTATCTGGTTCGTGGGGATTTCTGGGTAGAATGGCAGCCATGGGTGACAATGCCCAGCGCTCTGGCCGCCTGTCCGTAGGGTGTTTGAAAGTGGAGGGGCGGATGCATCTCCCCGCTGCCGAGCTTCTGCTGTCTAAATCCAAGGATTGGGAGCTCGGAACAGAAACATAATTCTGAGATCGCAAACACCAGGAATTCTGCAGATGCTGGAAATTCAAGCAACACACATCAAAGTTGCTGGTGAACGCAGCAGGCCAGGCAGCATCTCTAGGAAGAGGTACAGTCGACGAGGGTCTCGGCCCGAAACGTCGACTGTACCTCTTCCCAGAGATGCTGCCTGGTCTGCTGCTTTCACCAGCAACTTTGATGTGTGTTGTTCATAGTTCTGAGATAATCACCTTGCAGACAGAGTGCTCAGAGTAATTAGAAAGCCTCCAGGATCAACCGTATTATATCACGTGTTTTTAGAAGCGCTGTGGGTCTTGACCAGAACTTGAAATAATACTAATCGAGAGAGACAAACTGAGTCACGTCACAGATGGATGACAGTTTGAAAAGACCCATTCTGATACAGACAGAAAAACAGTCAGAAAATTTGATTGTCCTTCCAGGTACCTGATCCGTGTCCAGTTAAAAGTCGCGTTGTTTCTCCAACTTGCGTTAAACTTCACTGCAACAGCGTGATGTCAGATCTCGGACTAAAAATAATTCATCTGAAATGTGTATGGAGGTCTACAGTCCAGGTACAGACAGATGGGACTAGGCAGAATAATGGTTCGGCATGGACTATATGACAGAATATAGTATCAATGGTAAGACTCTTGGCAGTGTGGAGGATCAGAGGGATCTTGGGGTCCGAGTCCATAGGACACTCAAAGGCTGCTGTGCAGGTTGACTCTGGTTAAGAAAGCATATTGTGCATTGGCCTTCATCAATCATGGGATTGAATTTAGGAACTGAGAGGTAATGTTGCAGCTACGTCGGACCCTGGTCAGATCCCACTTGGAGTACTGTGCTCAGTTCTGGTCGCCTCACTATAGGAAGGACGTGGAAACCATAGAAAGGGTGCAGAGGAGATTTACAACAGTCCTGACGAAGGGTCTCGGCCTGAAACGTCAACTGCACCTCTTCCTAGAGATGCTGCCTGGCCTGCTGCGTTCACCAGCAACTTTTATGTGTGTTGCTTGAATTTCCAGCATCTGCAGAATTCCTGTTGTTTGTGTTGTCCTTCACCCATTGATGTCTTTTGTAAATCTTTTTATAGGTTAGAAATGGCAAGTCACTTCTGTACGGGAATGTCAAACACAACAACACAACAGTTCTCCCGTGTCTGTCCGGATATTTAAGGAGTGGCCAGATAGTTCGTTTGTAACACCAATATTCCTGTTGTCAATCCTTGAAGATGAAGATGAATCTCATCCCAACTGGAAACGTGCTTCATATCTGAAATGAAGTGAAGTTTTCCGTTTTAGCTCCACTGAAACTGGGGTGCTGAGAACACACCAGCATTTGTTCAGCAGAGATCAGTTCTTCAACTGAGGAGTTCACCATCTGACATCTGACTTGAGGAATCATCTGAGAACTGATAGCAAGAAGATATCATTCCCCCGCTTTCAGTGTGGGAAGGGATTCAATCGCTCAACGATCTGCAGATTCACCAGTGAATTCACAAGGGAGAGAGACGGTTCAACTCTTCTGTGTATGGGATTAGTTCCACTCAGTCATCTGATCTTCTGACACACAAGGGAGAGGCTGTATATCTGCTCTGAATGTGGGAAGGGGTTCACGCGGTCATCCCACCTACAAACACACCAGTCATTTCACATTGGGGAGAGGCCAATCACCTGCTCCGTGAGCGGGAGGGGATGTAGTCAGTCATCCAGGCTGAAGATACCTCAGCAAGTTCACACCACAGACTGCGGGAAGCAATTCACTCTGTCGGTCAAGCTGAGGAGATGTGAGAGAATTCACACCAGTGAGCGGCTGTCCACCTGCTCCTGTGGAATGAGATTCACTCACTCACCTCTCCGCAGACAAGCAGTGAATTCACAAATGAGAGAGACTTCAACTTTCCTCAGTCATTTGATGTGCTGACACATGAGAGAGACTGCGTATCTGCTCAGATTGTTGGCAGGGATTTACTCAGTCATTTTAACTGAAGGTATATCAGCGGGTTTGCATGGGGGAGAGGCTGTTCACCTCCTCCTCAGGCAGCAAGTGATCTTCTCAGTCATTCCACCCGCAGTCACACCAGGGAGAGGCCACTCACCTGCTGAGTCGCTGAGAAGGGATTTACCCTGACATACCACGTACACATACCTGTCAGATCACCCTGGGGAAATGCCGTTCACCTGCTCAGACTGTGGGAAGAGTTTTCCTCACCTCTCTTACCTGCAAAGGCACCAACGTGTTCACACGGGCGAGAGGCCGTACATCTGCTCTGAATGTGGGAAGGCATTCACTCAGTCGTCCAACCTACAGAAACATCAGTCACGTCACACTGGGGAGAGGCCGTTCACCTGCTCAGTCTGTGGGAAGGGATTCACTGAATCATCTCAACTGAAGGTACACCAGCGAGTTCACACTGGGGAGAGGCCGTTCACCTGCTCTGAATGCGGGAAGGGGTTCACCACATCATCCAACCTACAGACCCATCAGCGAGTTCACACTGGCGAGAGGGCGTATACGTGCTCAGAGTGTGGGAAGGGATTTACTAGGTCAAATGACCTGCTGGCACACCAGTCAGTTCACACTGGGGAGATGCCATTCATCTGCTCAGACTGTGGGAAGGGATTTCCTCGGTCGTCTCACCTGAAGGTACATCAGCAAGTTCACAGTGGGGAGAGGCCGTTCACCTGCTCTGAATGTGGGAAGGGATTCTCTCAGTTGTCCAATCTACAGACGCATCAGCGAGTTCACATGGGTGAGAGGCCATTCACCTGCTCAGACTGTGGGAAGGGATTCATTCGGTTATCTGACCTGCAGAAACACCAGTCAGTTCACACTGGGGAGAGACCCTTCACCTGCTCAGTGTGTGGGAAGGGATTCATCACATCATCCAACCTACAGACACATCAGCGAGCTCATACGGGGGAGAGACCGTTCACCTGCTCAGACTGTGGGAAGGGCTTCACTCGGTCATCTGACCTACTGGCACACCAGTTAGTGCACACTGGGGAGAGACCGTTCACCTGCTCAGACTGTGGGAAGGGATTTACTCACTCATTTCAGCTGAAGGTACATCAGCGAGTTCACACCGGGGAGAGGCCGTACATCTGCCCTGAATGTGGGAAGGGATTCACTCTGTCATCCAACCTGATGAGACACCAGAGAGTTCACAGGGTTGAGGGGCCGTTTGACTCTTCTATGTCTGGGAAATGATTCACTCGGTCACCCAACCTTGCCATGCACAACCGAGTTCACTCTGGGGGAAGAAAGTTTCAATAAGTTGCATGCGGAATATTTCACCGTGACAGTTGCTGAGTCCAGGGGCAAGTTCAGAAGTGAGTGTGGTGTTGACTTCAGCAATTATCGCTGCTGCTCATCACACCCAGTGCCGCACCCTGGTCACTGGGCTTGGGAGGAGTTTCCTCTGCTGATGTTCACCTGTAATGGGACTGGAGTTTCATATTCTGCATCTGTGACTAATAATTAAATTGTACTTTAAACCCTGTCTCAGGTGCTCAGTGAACCTACAGAATACACAGTGTACAGTGGGGAGTCAATTCAGCCCAGCTGATCTGACAACGTTTCTGTTCCACGACAGCCCTTTAACTCCATCCCTGCTGTTCACCTCTCACTCTCCCTGTGGTCATGGGTTCCAAATGGTCTCTGCACTGTGTGTGAGGAGGTTTCCCTGGAATTCCCTGCATGATTTTCTGCAGGCTGAAGAAGAACGAGCTCACTGCAGTTATGTCTCCCGTGTTCTTTGTCCCTTCAATCTCTGCACTGAGGGAGAATGCTGTCGGTTGTTAACCTCCGTATTCCAGGCTCATTTCAATGTCGTGGGTCATTCTCACTGCTTCTGAAGGGCTGTTAGAATGCACCACCGTCCTCTGAACTCAGAGAGGAGGGTGGGGAACCATTAGCTGGGTGTTCAGTGGAGCTGGATGAGAAACCAGGGATGGGTCGGCAGGGGTCAGGGTTTGGGGCTGTGGGCAGTGGTGGGGGTCGGAGCAAATGATGAGGAACAGGGGTGTGGCAATGAATGACAGAGTGGCAACATTTGGAGACTGAAGGACAGGGAAACAAACTCGGTAAACTTCGACTGCACAAATACAACACGCTTTCCCTATCCCGTGTTTTGGCTGCACACAGCACCAGGCTGGATTTGTCCAGGCTCTGGTTGCAGACACGTGTTTGTTTTGTGGAAGATCCCAGAAGTCCGGTTATCGAGTACAGGCACTATTAAAATTCAGACCGGACGTACTTGTTCTGATTGGCCGGTCACAAACAGGGGAAAATCTGCAGATGCTGGGAATCCAAGGCAACACACACAAAATGTTGGGACGCATGTGGCACTTGTTCCGTTTGCAAGGATAAGTGTCAGGAGAGAGGTCAGTGGGGAGGGATGAGTGGACAAGGGAGTCACGCAGGGAACGAACCCGCGGAAAGTTGGCAGGAAAGGGAAAGATGCGCTTGGTGGGTATCCGTTGGAGATGACAGAAGTTCTGGAGAATCGTGCTGGATGTGGAGACTGGAGCGGTGGTAGGTGAGGACAAGAAGAACCCTGGTGTGGTGATGGGAGGAAGGGTTGAGGACAGATGTGTGTGAAATGGAAGAGATGTGGGTGAGGGCAGTTTTGATGGTGGAGGAAAGGAAGACCCTTTCTTTGAACAAGGAAGACATCTCCTTCATTCTGGGATTGAAAGCCTCATCCTGAGAGCAGATGCGGCAGAGACGGAGGAACTGAGAGAAGGGGATGGCATTTTTACTTGTGGCAGGACGATAGGAAGTATAGTGCAGAATCCTTTGTCATTTCATCCCTTCCACTGATCTCCCTCCTGGCATTTATCCTTGCAAGCGGAACAAGTGCTACACCTGCCCCTACACCTCCTGCCTCACTCCCATTCAAGGCCACAAACAGTCCTTCCAGGTGAGGTGTCAGTTCAACTGTGAGTCTATTGGGGTCATACACTGTGTCTGGTGCTCCCGGTGTGGCCTCCTGCATATTGCTGATGCCTGGTGTCGATTAGGAAATCGTTTTGCTGAGTATCTACACTCCACCAGAAAATGCAGGATCTCCCAGAGGCTTCCCATTTCAATTCTGCCTCCCATTCCCATTCCAACATGTCAGTCCACGGCCTCTTCTACTGCTGCGATGAGGCCACACTCAGATTGGTGGAGCAACACCTTATATTCCATCTGGGTAGCCTCCAACCTGATGGCATGAACATCAATTTCTCCAGCTTCTGGTTATCCCCTTCACCATTCCCCATTCCTGTTTCCCTCTCTCACCTTATCTCCTTCCCTGCCCATCACTTCCCTCTGGTGCTCCTCCCCCTTCCCTTTCTTCCATGACCATCTATCCTCTCCAATCAGAATCTCCTTCCTCCGGTCCTGTATCTCTTTGACCAATCAACTTCTCGGGTCTTTACTTCACTCCCACCCCTTCTGCTGGTTTCACCAATCACCTACCACCTTGTACTTCTCGCTCCTCGCCCCACACCATCTCACTCTTGACTTCTCTTCCTTTTCAGTCCTGATGAAGGGTCTCGGTCTGAAACGTCGACTGTTTACTTTTTTTCCATAGATGCTGCCTGGCCTCCGATTGGTCAGTGTTGGTTGAAAAACACCTCTGACCGGCTGGCGGACTTTGTCCACTTTTCTCCAATCAGAACGCTCGGCTGCTCACGGCCTGGGCACTGATTGGAGGAGGGGCTAAAAGGAAAAACTAGAGTGAAAGACGGAGTGCCAGTGAGAGACAGGAGTCAGTGACCGTGGGAAGGGAGACCAAGGGAGCAGTGGGTGGGAGTCAGTGTGGGGACAGGGGAAATAGTGAGGAGCGGGTGGGAAACTGAGAGGCAGACAGCAAGGGGTGAGAGAGGGATAGTGAGAACAGATAAAGGGGGTCAGTGAAAGATATGTGCATGTGGACAATGACAGTGAGAGGGATGGTGTGGGAGAGAGGCGCATTTCATCTTACCCCCTCCAATCAGTGCACAGGACGCGAGCAACCAACGTTCTGAAGGAGGGAGGGGATAATAAGGGAGAGATATTGAGCGAGAGATACAATAGACAATAGGTGCAGGAGTAGGCCATTCAGCCCTTCAAACCAGCACCGGCATTCACTGTGATCATGGCTGATCATCCACAATCAGTACCCCGTTCCTTCCTTCTCCCCATATTCCTTCACTCTGCTATCTTTAAGAGCTCTATCTAATTCTTTTTTTGAAAGAATCCAGAGAATTGGCCTCCACTGCCTTCTGAGGCAGAGCATTCCACAGAACCACAACCCTCTGTGTGAAAAAGTTTTTCCTCAACTCCGTTCTAAATGGTCTACCCCTTATTCTTAAACTGTGACCTCTGGTTCTGGACTCCCCCAACATCGGGAACATGTTTCCTGCCTCTAGCGTGTCCAATCTCTTAATAATCTTATATGTTTCAATCAGATCCCCTCTCACCCTCCTAAATTCCAGTGTATACAAGGTGGGAGAGAAGGACAATGAACAGAAACATAGTGAGTGAAGCACACAAAATATTGGAGGAACTCAGCAGGCCAGGCAGTATTTATGGAAAAGAGTAAACAGCCAACGTTTCAGGCCAGGACTCTTCATCAGAACTCCTGAAAGACTGGTGGGGTAGGAGGAGTGAGGGCAGAAGGGCAACTTAAAGGCAAGGGGAGGATAGAAGGGAGAACCAGAGACGGGCGAGAGCCACAGATGAGGGTAAGAGAGTGACCCAGAGGCAAGGCAAAGAGGGGTGACCCACAGATAGGGAAAGGGGGATTTGGAGACCCGGAGATGGAAGGGCAGCTGGGAAGGTTTGACCCAGAGTCATGAGGGAGAGCAAAAGGCCCAACAGCGGGAAGAGGGAAGGGGAGAGGATGGACCACGGCGATCCAAGGAGGGTGCATTGGGTGACTAGAGGCGACAGGGGTGGGAGGAACAGGGTGACCAGGGCGACCCCCGAGACAGGGTGGAGGTGGGGTTAAGGGAAGCAGGGTGTAAGCGGGCGACCTAGAATGGTGGGGTAGGGAAGTGGGAGACCCACAGATGGGTGGCGGTGAGGGGGAAAGGGGTGACCCAGAAAAAGCGTGAAGAATGACACAACCAAGGGTGGGGGTAAGGGAAAGAGGGGAGACGAGGGCAACATGGAGAGGGGGTGACGTGGTAAAGAGGGGTTTTGGATGGGACACCCAGAGAACCAGAAATGGGTGTTGAGGTGGAAAGGGGGAATGACCCCGAGGGGCTGACGGTGACAGAGTAAGGAAGTGGGGGAGGGGAGGAGGAAGTACAAGGTGGTCGGTGAGTTACGAACTGTAACATTTTAGAAACAAACCAGCAGCAATAGAGTTCACACTGGAGTCTGGTTTTGATGTTAAAACCATTACCTATACTAGTATCTACTTATAATATAGTAACTTAACCAAGATAAACAGAAGTTATCAATGTTATGTGTATATATGTGTAAATATAACTCCCAAACTATTGAGCCTGGGGGAACAAGATTTAGAGTCTTGAGATCTCAGTAATCTCAAGACTCTAAATCTTGAGTAGGAAATCTCAGTGATCCACGGAATAAATGATGGGAGAGAGATATTTGTAATCCAGGGTAAATGCACAGAAAAGGCCGTTACGTCGAAGTTCGTATCCGTTAAATCCGTCCACAGACCAGTTATGAGCGAAAGTGACCTGTCACAGGAATACCGTCTTCAAAGGGGGTTACCACACAACATACCCAGGCAAGGGTTAACACAAGCGGTCCCCCAAGATATTCCAAAATCCGCTCCTATGGATTATCCGAAGTAACAGCCACACACATTCGTTGCAGTTCCGTGATCAACTCACCCTTGTGGGTATGGGAGAGTTCCAAGCCCCAGCTGCGACAAACTGAAGCTATCAGCTTTTCTTCTCTCCCTCTCTCTCTCTCTCTCCGTCTGTCTCTCTCTCTCTCTCTCTCTCGCGCGCGCTTTCTCTCTCTCGCGCGCTTTCTCTCTCTCTCCCTCTCTCTTTCTCCCTCTCTCCCCCTCTCTCTCTCTGTCTCTCTCTCTGTCTCTCTCTCCCCCCTCTCTCCTCGCTCTCTCTCTCTCTCTCGCTCTCTCTCCCTCTCTCTCTGTCTCTGTCTGTCTCTCTCTCTCTCCCTCTCCCTCTCTCTCAGTCTTTCTCTCTTTGTCTCTCTCTCTCTCTCTCCCTCTCTGTCTCTCTCTCCCTCTCTGTCTCTCTCTCTCTCCCTCTCTCTCTCTGTCTCTCTCTCTCCCCTCTCTCTCTCTCTCTCTCTCTCTCTCTCTGTTAAAAATCAGAAGTGAGCCGAGAAAGCTGGCGCCTGACGTCACAGTAAGTCCCGCCTCCCTCAGCCGCTCTTAAAGAAACAGTCACGGGACGACCGCAGGCTTGGAACAGCTGATAGGTGAGAGTGGGAGAGGGGGAATGGTGAAATAAAGAGCTGGGAAGTTGACTGGTGAATGAGATAAAGGGCTGGAGAAGGGGGAATCTAATAAGAGAGGATAGAAGGCCATGGAAGAAAGGGAAATGGGAGGAGAACCAGAGGGAGGCGATAGGCAGCTAAGGAAATAATGTGAGAGAGGGAGACAGGAATGGGGAATTACGAAGGGGCAATTACCGGAAGCTCAGGAAATCGATGTTCATACCATCAGGTCGGAGGCTACCCAGACAGAATATAAGGCTTTGCTCTTCCAACTTGAGGAGGCCATGGCCTGACATGTCGGAATGGGAATGGGAAGTAAAATTAAAATGGAGGGCTACTGGGAAATCCTAGTTTTTCTGGTGGACGGAGTGTAGGTACTCGGCGAGGCGGTCTCCCAATCTACATCAGTTCTCACCGATATACAGGAGGCCACACCAGGTGTACCAGACACAGTATATGACCCCAACATACTCACGGGTCAGGTGTTGCCTCACCTGGAAGGACTGTTTGGGGCCCTGAGTGGTGGTGAGGGAGGACGTGTAGGGGCAGGGCTTGCACGGATCAGTGCCAAGAGGGAGATCAGGGGGGAGGGTTGAGTGGACAAGAAATTCACGGAGGGAGCGTAAAACGGGGCGGGGGGAAGGGATGGAGAGATGGTAAATTGGAGACCAAGAGATGGGATTGATGGGGGGTTAGGGGGAGGAAGGGTCTCAGCCGGATAAATAGGCATCCGTTAGTCTCGTGAGACCATGGGTTTGCGCCTTGGAAAGTTTTCAGGGCGCAGTCCTGGGCAAGGTTGTATGGAAGACCGGCAGTTGCCCATACTGCCTGCAAGTCTCCCCTCTCCACACCACCGATGTTGTCCAAGGGAAGGGCATTAGGACCCATACAGCTTGGCACCAGTGTCGTCGCAGAGCAATGTGTGATTAAGTGCCTTGCTCAAGGACACAACACGTTCCCTCGGCTGGGGCTCGAACTCACGACCTTCAGGTCACTATTCCGACACCTTAACCACCTGACCACGCGCTAAATCTGAGCCGAAAATATCAATGATTTATACCCCTCCACAGATGCTGCATGACTTCGTGTGTATAAATAGCATGCAGTCCTGTTGGTTGTGAATACTTGTAAGAATGTCACACAATTATATTCTATATATGCAAATAAGGGGTTCAAAGCTGCACAAGATTTCAATTGGTCAATCTCTATAAAAAATTGACAGTTCTGAGCAGAGGTTTCAGAGCAGCTCCCCGAGGGGCTATACTGTTGGCCTTGTGCACAAATAAATAAAGTTTAAGGGAAGAACGAGTTGACAGAGACCAGTCGGTTGGCGACGTCGCTTCTTCATCCCGAGTGGTGTCCATTTGGAACCCGTCACTCGAGGGGCAGCCGACGGGGATGGATTTAGGAGGAAGCTGAGTGAACAGCGATAGAGAAAAGAACATCACGACAGGGTGATGGGAGGAGATGGAACAGAAACACCGGTAGGGACCAGAGGGGCGGAATAGCCTCACTACTGTACACAGAGTCAGAATAATGTACTTGTGAGGTATTCTTTGGTACGACAGAACATGTAGGGTTTATGACTGGGGGAGCCTGTGTCTGACCAGAGTGGTAAGAGCAGGAAGGCAGATTACTATCTGAATGATGTCAAGTTAGGAAAAGGGGAAGTACAACGAGATCTGGGTGTCCTTGTTCATCAGTCACTGAAAGTAAGCATACAGGTACAGCAGGCAGTGAAGAAAGCTAATGGCATGTTGGCCTTCATAACAAGGGGAGTTGAGTATGGGAGCAAAGGGGTCCTTCTGCAGTTGTACACGGCCCTGGTGAGACCATACCTGGAATATTGTGTACAGTTTTGGTCTCCAAATTTGAGGAAGGACATTCTTGCTATTGAGGGAGTGCAGCTTAGGTTCACGAGGTTAATTCCCGGGATGGCGGGACTGTCATATGTCGAAAGATTGGAGCGACTGGGCTTGTATACACTGGAATTTAGAAGGATGAGAGGGGATCTGATTGAAACATATAAGATTATTAAGGGATTGGACACGCTAGAGGCAGGAAATATGTTCCCGATGTTGGGGGAGTCCAGAACCAGAGGCCACAGTTTAAGAATAAGGGGTAGACAATTTAGAACGGAGTTGAGGAAAAACTTTTTCACACAGAGGGTTGTGGTTCTGTGGAATGCTCTGCCCCAGAAGACGTTGGAGGCCAATTCTCTGGATTCTTTCAAGAAAGAGTTAGATAGAGCTCTTAAAGATAGCGGAGTGAAGGGATATGGGGATAAGGCAGGAACTGGATACTGATTGTAGATGATCAGCCATGATCACAGTGAATGGTGGTGCTGGCTCGAAGGGCTGAATGGCCTACTCCTGCACCTATTGTCTATTCTCTATTATCTCGAGCCCTGTAGCCGGCTGATTCAGAACAAAGAGACTTTAGTTGCAAACTCTAATCTGCAAGAAGGGCGAGAAATCGATGCTGAGTTGGACAGAGCCAAAGGGGAGCTGACACATGTTAGTCCAATAGACCACAGCCAGCAAGATCGAGAAGCAACATTTAAACTGATGAGGGGTGTATAAAAGCGAGGGGCTTTGAATACAAAGCAGCGAGAACTCCGAAGACTAACACCACCACCCCCCAACTCCCAAGGGCTGGGAGAAAAAGGATCAATCATTTGGCCAACGGGAGATCCTCTGTTTCGGTGTTGTGAATTGGAGAAGTGACTTGAATGAGTATCAGTACAGAGACAATAAAGTGTGAGCTTCGATTAATTACGAGTTGCGTAGTGAATTGCCTAACCTAGATTAATTATTAATAGTCAACATTCACCGACCTTCCGCTGAGGTACGCTGCCTTCCCCTTTCCCCTTCACTCACTCCGTCCGCATCTCTGCGAGGCCCCTTCCCCTCCACGCATCGCTTGGGCGCCCACGCACACTCTCCTTTGACCCTGCGTCGCCCACTTCCCTACACTCAACTCCCCCGCCACCACCGGGCCCGCCACTCTCACACCCTCGCCCCCGTCGCTGAGACACCCCTCCACTCGTCCCAGGGACCTGCCCTACCCCCTTCCCCCAACTCCGAAACGGCCTCTCGCACTTCCCCCTTCCCCTCCTCACTCCTCACCCTCAATCTGGGAATGCTTCCCAGCTCGAGGACGCTTCCTTTATTTTCCTGTCTCTCCCCCACTCTCTCTGGGACGCGCCCCTCCGCCAACAGCCCGCCTCCCCACCGTCTGGGACACCCCGTTCTCCTACCCTTCCATGATACCAGGTGTACAGGGGACTGTCTTGTCTCCCTTTCTCTTCACCATTTACACCTCGGACTTCAACTACTGCACAGAGTCTTGTCATCTTCAGAAGTTTTCTGATGACTCTGCCATAGTTGGATGCATCAGCAAGGGAGATGAGGCTGAGTACAGGGCTACGGTAGGAAACTTTGTCACATGGTGTGAGCAGAATTATCTGCAGCTTAATGTGAAAAAGACTAAGGAGCTGGTGGTGGACCTGAGGAGAGCTAAGGTACCGGTGACCCCTGTTTCCATCCAGGGGGTCAGTGTGGACATGGTGGAGGATTACAAATACCTGGGGATACGAATTGACAATAAACTGGACTGGTCAAAGAACACTGAGGCTGTCTACAAGAAGGGTCAGAGCCGTCTCTATTTCCTGAGGAGACTGAGGTCCTTTAACATCTGCCGGACGATGCTGAGGATGTTCTACGAGTCTGTGGTGGCCAGTGCGATCATGTTTGCTGTTGTGTGCTGGGGCAGCAGGCTGAGGGTAGCAGACACCAACAGAATCAACAAACTCTTTTGTAAGGCCAGTGATGTTGTGGGGATGGAACTGGACTCTCTGACGGTGGTGTCTGAAAAGAGGATGCTGTCAAAGTTGCATGCCATCTTGGACAATGTCTCCCATCCACTACATAATGTACTGGTTGGGCACAGGAGTACATTCAGCCAGAGACTCATTCCACCGAGATGCAACACAGAGCGTCATAGGAAGTCATTCCTGCCTGTGGCCATCAAACTTTACAACTCCTCCCTTGGAGGGTCAGACGCCCTGAGCCAATAGGCTGGTCCTGGACTTATTTCCTGGCATAATTTACATATTACTATTTAATTATTTATGGTCTTATTACTATTTAATTATTTATGGTGCAACTGTAACGAAAACCAATTTCCCCCGTGATCAATAAAGTATGACTATGACTACGACCTCCTTCCAACTAACACACACAAAGCTCCGGAGAAACTCGGCCGGCCAGGTTGCATCTACGGGGAGGGGAGACAGAAACGCAAGGAGAGTCGGGAGGCCGCAGAGATCCCAGAGGGGGAGCAGTGAGAGAGGGATTCACCGAAATCCCGTCGGAGGAGAGATTTAAACTTCTTCAGGGTAGGCATCCCTGGAAGAGACTTCGCAGTGTAGTAGTCCGATCACAAACAGGAGAAAATCTGCAGAATTTCTAGCACAAGAGATTCTGCAAAAACACACGTAAAGTGCTGGAGGAACTCAGCAGGTCAGGCAGATGGAAAAGAGTGGACAGTCGACGTTTCGGGCCGAGACCTTTCAACGGGACGCTTTTATCCGTTTCTGGGACAACCCATAAACCACCCCCTCCCTCCCCCCAGTCCCCGGGACATGTCTCAGGTGCTTACTGTCTGTATCACGCACGCAATAAAGGCAGCCTCAAGTGACTCTTCCAGTAGGGAGGCCACTGTGTCCTGCTGGTCCCTGTTTGTGTCGCTTTTTTCGCACACCAGCTCTATTAAACCCACTCCTGTAGTTCACGTCTCTCTCTCCCTGCGGTGATGGGTTCCGAACAGTCGCCAAAGTGCGAGTGAAGAGGTTTCCCTTGACGTTTCGACAGGACCCTCTGCAGACCATAGAAGACGTTTTTTTTAAACTTCTTTCCCTACATATTCCTTAGGGCTCCAGGCCGAGGAAGTTGTCTCTTTTTTCCCTGCTGCTTTCAAAATTATGGTTCATTTTCACTATTTCCAACGGTCTGAATTCCACACAGCTGGCTCGTTCCAGTAAATGTGAGGAGAGAGTGGGTAATTGTTAGGAAGATTTCGATGGAGCAGCGTCAGAAACCAAAGCTGGTGTTGGAGGGGGCGGGGAGACAGCGCAGGGAAGCGCTTTAAGGCTACGTCTACACTGGACCGGATAATTTAGAAAACGCCGGTTTCTTTTTTTTTGTAATTTATTTTTTAATTGAAGTTCATCATCAAACAAAACTTTCCATAAGATATATTTCAGATACTGTACATGCCGGTTTCGCGTAAAAACGATTGGCGTCCCACACCAGGCGTTTTTGAAAATACCTCCGTCCGTATTAAAACGGGTATTTGGGCGAATCTCCTCCTACTGGGCATGCGCAGGACACATCTACAGAAAACAAGCGAAGAGAAAACGGTATACTTGGTGCGTGTTTGTCCAGTTACAGACTAGAAAAACTTAAAAAGGAAATTGTCAAACGACGGACAGCTGTTGGCTCTCGCTCAGGAGGACTTAAAACTGAAAAAACAAATACTGAAGCGCATGGAGGCAACCAACAGAGAGTTCACGGACAGTATGACCCGGCTGACGACGAACCTTGAAAGACTGACTAACTCTGTTGCAGAGGGATTTGCAATGATGGCTCCCCCCAGGACTTTTCACTGCCACAATACCAGCCTCACAGCCACTACAATAGCTACACATACAGACACACAGACCCCCGGGTGACCCCACCAGCATCTTCTCCACTCCCACAGAGGGGTCACCCTGGAAACATTTCCTACAGCCATAGTCTCTTCACCGATGAAAGGGACGACAGCTACAACTAATTGTAATAAGGCTTGTTACTGGGCAAAAGTGAAATTTGCTGCTACCTTATTTGTTACCTCAAAGCAGCTGATTGGGCAATCGAAAATTGAAAAACTTAAACAAATAAAAAGGGCGAGGGGGGGTTGCTCAAGTGGAGTGGCCATTGAGTGAGTGGGGCCAGTGAAGGAGTGGAGCTTTGAGGCTTTGGCTGAGGCATCTTCGGCGAGAAGAGGCGGAGGACGAGCAGTGAAGTAAGGCCGGGTAAGTTTCTTTAATTAATTTAATTAACTTAGGAGTAGTTAATGAGGGCAGTAGATAGGGCAGTCCAGTGCTCCGATTGTAGGATGACTACACAGCAAAAGGTGCATCCAGCTGCAGCTCCTGACAAACCGAGTTAGGGAACTGGAGCTGAATGAATTTTGGATCATTCGGGAGGCAGAGGCAGTAATAGACAGGAGTTACAGGGAGACAGTCACCCCTAAAAGTCAGGGGACAGGTAGCTGGGTGACTGTCAGGCGAGGGAAGGGGAATAGACAGAATGTGCAGAGCACTCCTGTGGCCGTACCCACCAATAATAAGTATACCATTTTGGATACTGTTGGTGCGGACGACCTACCAGGGACAAGTTGCGGTGGTTGCGTCTCTGGCACCGAGACTGGGCCCTCAACTCAGAAGGGAAGGAGGGAAAAGAGGAGAGCAGTAGTGATAGGGGATTCGATAGTTAGGGGGACAGATAAGAGGCTCTGTGGAAGAGATCGAGGATCCTGGATGGTCTGTTGCCTCCCTGGTGCCAGGGTCCGCGACACCTCGGATCGAGTTCTCGGTATTCTCAGGAGAGAGGGTGAGCAGCCGGATGTTGTGATCCACATGGGGACCAATGACGTAGATAGGAGTAGGGATGAGATCCTGAAGAAGAAATATAGGGAGTTAGGAAAGAAATTAAAAAGCAGGACCTCAAACGTGGACGTAGTCTTAGATTCTTTCCGACACTGCTTTCTGGCGACTGAGTGTCGGAAGGGGGAATTAGACCGGGAGGACGTGGGAACGAATGGCGGATCAGCGACATTTGGAAACTGGGGGGGGGGGGGGGTGACTGTTGTATTATCGCTGCAAAATGCTGGAGGAACTCGCCAGGTCAGATAGCATCGTGAAAAGTCTCGGCCTGAAACGTTATTCGCCTCCACAGAGGCTGCCCGACCTGCTGAGTTCTTCCTGCAACACTCACGACACGCTGGAGGAACTCAGCAGGTCGGGCAGCATTCGTGGGAACGATGAGTCGACGTTTCGGGCCGGAACCCTTCGTCCGGACACAGGTCTTCCTGCATTGTGTGTGTGTGTTGCTCTGGATTTCCAGCATCTGCAGACTATCTTGTTCGTTTGTTTTTTCCCTGTGAGTATGTTGGGCTTTGACTATTAAAGCACTGCGTGACTGTTGTTAATTATAGTATTTTGGATCTTGCTGTGTTAAATTAAGCGCTAAGTTCTCCACATTTAAACATTGACGGATTTGAGGCGAGTGGCAGAGGGGAGCCGGTGCTGGCAGACACGGTTAATTCATTTTCACAGCAACTCACACAAACTGCTGGAGGAACGTTTCATACCAAGACTCTTCATGCAATTCAGTTTCAACCCCCATTAGCTAGAAATTAAGGCGCTTCAGAACTCGCCTTTGGGGCGGGGGGGGGGGGGGAGCCGGCTGCCGATCAGGCGCGCATGCGCCGAGTGTAGCAGTTTGTGCCAGAAAGTCGCGCATGCGCTCGGCTAACAAAAAGCTCCGGAGGATCGGCGGCAGGTAGGAGCGGGGCTCTGGGTCGGGGTTTGAGATCGGGAGCGGCGTCCGCACCCCGACTGGGGGCAATTGCTGCGAGTTCCGGACAGGCAACCATTACCCTACACCCTAGACCCAGTCTTTTCCCACCCGCTCTACCCTACATTCCACACCCGGGCCCTGGGGAATGTTCGACTGATAGAGCCAAGTGCTGGTGCTGGGTCCGGGGCGGAGAGACGATTCCCTGGCTTGTGGGCATTTTTGGGGGGTGTAAAGGCACCCATGAGTGACTCTTCCAGCTCTCCCCGACCCCCTCAGCTCCGCAGGGGTTTTTTGGAAGCACAGGCGGAGGGATCTCCCAAACACTGTCGAGCTTCAGGTATCTAAGTGCAAGGATTTGGAACTCGGAGTAAAGATACAATTCCGATCTAATCCCGGATGGAGAACTTCTGACTGTCTGCCGGTTACGCCGGTAGTGTTTAGGGCAGCAGTGAAGGTCCCTCCATATCTGGCGGTGTCCGGGGCTTCCAAAACAGGTTCAAAGTTTCATTTATTAAAGTATACAACTCTGAAATTCTTCTCCGGGTAGCCATGAAACCAAGAAAGAAAAGAAAGGCAGCACGATCATCAACCCCAAAAATCCACCCTCCTCCACGCACAAAAACCCGAACAAAAGCGCAACAGGCATTTCAAATACAAGATTCCTCCTCCCACACAAAAAAAAATATGGAACAGGCACATCGACCCCCAAATCCCCCTACCCCACAAAAAAACAAGAAAGCTTGGGTGAAAAAATGCAGAATATAAAGAACGTTTAAGACTGGAAAAAAAAAGTCTACAGTACAAGTCCACATCCAAAACGTAGAAAACCTGGGGAACACTCTCCGGGCACGGCAGCAAGCTCTCCCCTGTCCGGTAGCTGGCGTTCACCCTCTGCATCGCCTCGATGCTTCACTCTCCCCCGTCACTTTAATTGGCGAAATGGAGTCAAACATCTGCTCGCGCCCCATCTCGCAGTCCGCCCACCACAAGGTTTGCGTATGCTGCCCTGTCTCACGGGATCCCCTCGGAGACTGTAGAGCGCTGAAGCACCCAAACGATCTCCGAGCGTCTGCATTCGCCTTCTGTGTTTCAATCTCCCTTGTCGCTTTAATCGGCGAAATGGAGACGAAGAGCATCTTGCACCCCGTGCTGCAGCCTGCCCAACATGAGGTTCCTTCATCGAAGCTTCCCCTCGGTATCCACTACTGTCAGTCACACAAATCCCGGGTGGAGACTCAGGAATACCGTCACACTCAGATGTAGAAGGATTCTTCGTTGTCGTTTCCGTAACAGTTTTGTTTTGCCAGTCAGGGTTGTTAGCCCTGAGCCGAACCCCCGAACCTGGTGGACCACTCTTGGTCTGGCCTCTACCCTTTGACCTGTTTAGCATGGGTGACCCTACCAAGAGCTAAAGCCTGGACTCCAGCCAACGGCTCTCCGGGTTGTTGAGGCAAGCAAGCCTCCAAACCTTCAACAAGGTTGTGGTCCTCTTGGAGAATGGAGAACTTCTAACACAAGAGACTCTGCAGGTGCTGGAAATCCAGAGCAATACACACACACACACACAAAACACTGGAGAAACTCAGCAGGTGAGGAAGTGTGTATGGAAATGAGTAAGCAGTCGACGTTTTGGGACGAGACCCTTCAGGACTGGAAAGGAAGGGGGAAAAAGCCACAGTAAGAAGGTGGCGGAGCAGGAGAAGTAGAAACTAGAAAGTGATGGGTGAGTCATGAAGAATCCCGAAACGTCGACTGTTTGTTCATTTCCACAGATGCTGCCTGACCTGCTGAGTTCCTCCAGCATTTTGTCTGTGGTGCCATGTAATAGGTGAGTTGGGAGGCGATAGGCGGAAAAGGTAAAGGGTTGGAGAAGAAGGAATCTGATAGGAGAGAAGAGTGGACCATTGGAGGAGGAGAGGAACCAGAGGCAGGTGATAGGAAGGAGAGAAGAAGAGAAGTGGCCACGGGCCAGAGTGGGGAATTGTCGAAGAGGGTTAAGTGAGGGGGAATAGTCAGTGGACCTTGGAGAAGTCGACGTTCGTTCCATCAGAATATGAGCGGTTGCTCCTCCATCCAGAGAGAGGCCTCATAGTAGCATTAGGAGAGAGTGGACTGTCATGTTGGAATGGGAGCGGGGATAGGAATTAAAATGGTTGGTCACTGGTAGATCTTGCTTTTTGTGGGTGAGGTAAAGGTACTTGACAAAGCAGTCCCCCAATCTGCAACGGTCTCATCGGTGTCAGAATCATAATCAGTTTTAGACCAGAAGGTATAGGAGCAGAATTAGGCCATTTGGCCCATCGAGTCTGCACTACCATTTCATCATGGCTGATCCAACTTTCCTCTCAGCCCCGCTCTCCTGGCTTCTCCCCGTATCCCTTCATGGCCTGAACAATCAAGAATCTGTCAACCTCTGCCTTAAATATACATAAAGACTTTGCCGCCACAGCGGCCTGTGGCAAAGAATTCCACAGATTCACCACCTTTTGACTGAAGGAATTCTTCTGCATCTCCCTTCTGAAAGGACACCCGTCTATTCTGAGGTTGTGTCCCCGGTCTTAGACTCTCCCACCACAGAGAACATCCTCTCCACATCCACTCTATCGAGGCCTTTCACCATTCGATAGGTTTCATTGAGGGCACCCCTCATTCTTCTGAATTCCAGTGAATACAGGACCAGAGCAATTAGATGCTCTCTATATGACAAGCCTTTAAATCCCAGAATCATTTCTGTGAACCTCCTTTGAACCCTCTCCAGTTTCAGAACATCCTTTCTAAGATCAGTTGCCCGGACCAGCTCACAATACTCCAAGTGAGGCCTCGCCAGTGCTTTGTAAAGTTTCAACATTACACCCTTGCGTTTACATTCCAGTTCTGTTGAAAAGACTTAACCTGTAAATTAACCTTTGGGAATCCTGCACAAATTCCAAATTCCTTTGCGCCTTAGACTTTTGTATTTTCTGTCCATTTAGAAAATAGTCAACTCTTTCATTTCTTCTACCAAAATGCATGACCATACACTTCCCAACACTGTTTTCAATCTGCCATTTCTTTGTCCATTCTCCTAATCCTGTAGCTTCTCTACTTCCTCAGAACTACCTACCCCTCCACCTATTTTCATATCGTCTGCAAACTTTGCAACAAAACCATCAATTCCATCATCAAATCATTGACATATAATGTTAAAAGAATCGATCTGAACGCAGACCCCTGTGGAACACCAATAGTCCCCGGCAGCCAACCAGAAAATACTACCTTTATTCCCACTCTTTGCCTCCTGCCAATCAGCCACTGCCTTATCCTTACTACAATCTTTCCTGTAATACCATGGGCTTAGTAGCTTGTTAAGCAGTCTCATGTGTGGCACCTTGTCAAAGGCCTTCGAAAATCCAAGTACACAACATCAACCAGTTTTCTTTTGTTTATCCTGATTGTTACTTCTTCAAAGAATTCCAGCAGAATTGTCAGGCAAGATTTTCCCTTGAAGAAACCATGCCTACCACCTATTTTATCATGTGACTTCAAGTACACTGAGACCTCATCCTTAATAATCGACACCAACATCTTCCCAACCTCTGAGGTTAGACTGACTGGCCTATAGTTTCCTCTCTTCTGCCCCTCTTGAACAGTTTAATGTCACTGACATATGTTGTGAAGTATTTTGTTTTGCAGCAGCAATACATAGTAAAAAAAAGAGCTATAAATTACAATAAAGTATATAAATAAAATAAGAGAGCAAAAAAAAAGGAAAATTCAAACTGAGGTAGTCTATAAGGATTCATTGTTGGTGGTAGGGGAGCTGTTCCTAAAACTTTTGAGTGTGTGACTCCAGACTCTTGTACCTCCTCCTCAGTGGTAGCAGTGAGAAGAGGGCAGGTCCTGGGTGACTGGGGGTCCACAGGCATGGATGCTGTCTTTTTGAGGCATCGCCTTTTGAAGGTGTCCTCAATGTTGGGGAGGCTGGAGCCCATGATGGAGCTGGCTGAGTTTACAACTTTCTGATCCTGTGCAGTGGCCCCTCCATACCAGAAGGTGATGCAGCAGTTAGAATTATCTCCATGGTACATCTGTAGAAATTGTAGAGTTCTCACCAGTGAAGGGGCACCTCTCCTGATGTTCCTCCTCCTTCCCTTTCTTCCACGGTCCACTGTCCTCTCCTATCAGGCTCCTTCTTCTCCAGCCCTTCACCTTCACCACCTATCACCTCCCAGCTTCTTACTTCATCCCTCCTCTCCCACCCACCTGGCTTCACCTAGCTCCTTCGAGCTTGTCCTCCCTCCCCTTCCCCCAACTTTCTTATCCTGGCTTCTTCCCCACACTTCTTTTCCAATCCTGATGAACAGTGTCGACCAAGGGTTTCACTCATTTATGCATTTCAGTAGATGCTGCCTGACCTGCTGAGTTCCACCAGCAGTTTGTGTGTGTTGCTGAAGAACCTTGAAGGCTCCTTTGGGCAAGTGGGTTCGCAGTTTTACACCAACTGAATCACAAACTGAACACTGCACTGAGATCAGGTTTGGTGATCAGAATTAGCTGATTACCAAACCTTGGTAGTTAACTCAGTCGTAATTTTCACTGCACGTACTTCATTTCCCTAACACTCTTGAACGTCCAGTAAACTGCAGATGTCTTCCACTGTGAAGACTGATGAAAAATACGCATTCAATTCCTCTGCCATCTCTGCGTCTATCATTACAATATCTCCAGCTTCATTTTCTATTGGTCCTATATCTACCATCAACTTTCTTTTACCCTGTATATACTTAAAAAAAGCTTCTAGTATCTTCTTTGATATTAGTTTCCAGCTTCCTTTCATAATTCATCTTTTCCTTCCTAATGACCTTCTTAGTTTCCTTCTGTAAGTTTTTAAAAGCTTCCCAATCCTCTAACTTCCCACTAGCTTTGGCTTCCTTGTATGCCCTCTCTTTTGCTTTTACTTTGACTCTGACTTCACTTGTCAGCCACGTAGTGTCCGTCTTCCATTCAAAAATTTCTTCTTGTATGGAATATATCTATCTTGCACTTCCCTCATTTTTCGCAGAAACTCCAGCCATTGCTGCTCTGTTGTCCTTCCTGCTAGTGTCCCTTTCCAGTCAACTTTGGCCAGTTCCCCTCTCATGCCATTGTGATTTCCTTTATTCCATTAGCATTTAGTTCCTTCTCAAATTTCAAAGTGAACTTGATCATATTGTGATCACTGTTCCTTAAGGGTTCCTTAACCTTCAGCTCTCTTCTCACCTCCAGATCATTGCACAACACCTAGGCCAGCACAGCTGATCCCCTAGTGGGCTGAACAACAAGCTGTTCTGAAAAGCCATCCCTTAGACATTCTACAAATTCTCTCTCTTGAGGTCCAGTACTGGCCTGGTTTTCCCAATCCACTTTTAGGAGCCAAGAGGTAATGTTGCAGCTATATAGGACCCTGTTCAGACCCCACTTGGAGTACTGTGCTCAGTTCTGGTCGCCTCACTACAGGAAGAATGTGGAAGCCATAGAAAGGGTGCAGAGGAGATTTACAAGGATGTTACCTGGATTGGGGAGCATGTCTTATGAGAATAGGTTGAGTGAACTCGGCCTTTACTCCTTGGAGTGACGGAGATGAGAGGTGACCTGATAGAGGTGTATAAGATGATGAGAGGCATTGATCATGTGGATAGTCAGAGGCTTTTTCCCAGGGCTGAAATGGTTGCCACAAGAGGACACAGGTTTAAGGTGCTGGGGAGTAGGGACAGAGGAGATGTTGGGAGTAAGTTTTTTACTCAGAGAGTGGTCGTGCATTGAATGGGCTGCTGGCAACGGTGGTGGAGGTGGATACGATAGGGTCTTTTAAGAGTCTTTGGATAGGTACATGGAGCTTAGAAAAATAGACGGCTATAGGTAAGCCTAGTAATTTCTAAGGTAGGGACATGTTCGGCACAACTTTGTGGGCTGAAGGGCCTGTATTGTGCTGTAGGTTTTCTATGTTTCTATGTTAAAATCCTCAAACGATTATCGTGACATTGCCCTTCTGACATGATTTTTCTATCTGCTGCTGTAATTTGGCTGCTGTTTGGAAGCCTGTATACAACTGCCATTAGGGTCCTTTTACCCTTGCCATTTCTTAACTCAACCCACAGAGACTCTACACCTTCCGATCCTATGTCATCCTTTTCTAATGCTTTACATTTATCTCTTATACACAGGGCCACAGCACCCCCTCTGCCTGCTAACCTATCTTTCCGATGCACCGTATATCCTTGGCCACTCAGCTCCCAATGGCAGCCATCCTGTAGCCAAGTTTCAGAGATCAGGTCGATCAAGATTTGAATAGCTCAGACTCAGCAGAAAGCAGCTGATTGGGCAGTCGAGGTCAGGTGACCAAGCAGTTTGATTGAGCAATTGAAAATTGAAAAGCTCAAACAAATAAAAAGAGGGATAACTCAAACAGGGAAGGAGTGCAGCTTTGACTTGAGAGGCTTTGGTGAGCAGAAGCTGAGGACGAGCTTGCTCCCAGTGAGGTAAGGCTGGGTAAGTTTATTTAATTAATTTGATTAACTTAGGAGCTGGTAATGGAGGCAGTGGATAGGGCAGTCCAGTGCTCTGATTGTAGGATGTGGGAAGTCAGGGACAGCACAATCGTCCCTGATGACTACACCTGTAAAAGGTGCATCCAGTGGCAGCTCCCGTCAAACCGAGTTAGGGAACTGGAGCTGGATGAACTTCAGATCATTTGGGAGGCAGAGGCAGAAATAGAGAGGAGTTTCAGGGAGATAGACACCCCTAAAAGTCAGGAGACAGGTAGCTGGGTGACTGTCAGGAGAGGGAAGGGGAGTAGACAGAAAGAGCAGAGCACCCCTGTGGCCGTTTCCATCAATAATAAGTATACTGTTGGTGTGGATGACCTACCAGGGACAAGTTGCAGTGGTCACGTCTCTGGCACCGAGACTGGACCCTCAGCTCAGAAAGGAAGGAGGGAAAAGAGGAGAACAGTAGCGATAGGGGATTCGATAGTTAGTGGGACAGATAAGAGGTTCTGTGGGAGAGATCGAGAATCCCGGATGGTCTGTTGCCTCCCTGGTGCCAGGGTCAGCGATATCTCTTACTGAGTTCTCGGTATTCTCAGGAGAGAGGGTGATCAACCAGATGTCGTGGTCCACGTGGGGACCAATGACATAGATAGGAGTAGGGATGAGGCCCTGAAGAAGGAATATAGGGAGTTAGGAAAGAAGTTAAAAAGCAGGACCTCAAGGGTGGTAATCTCGGGATTGCTGCCTGTGCCATGAGACAGAGAGGGTAGGAACGGGAAGTCATGGCAGATGAATGTGTGGCTGAAGGGTTGGTGCAGGGGGCAGGGGTTCAGATTTCTGGATCATTGGGATCTCTTCTGGGGAAGGTCTGACCTGTACAAAAAGGACGGGCTGCACCCGAATTGGAAAAGTACCAATATCCTGGCGGGCAGGTTTGCTAGAGCTGTTGGGGAGGGTTTAAACTAGTTTGGCGGTGGGGGGTGGGAATCAGAATGTGAGTGCAGAGACTAGGGTAGAAGGACAAGGGCATGATGCTATGTGTTCTGAGTTGGTGAGGAAGGACAGGCAGGGGACAAAACATAAATGTAGCTAGTTTCAGGGGTTGAAATGTGTCAATTTCAATGCTAGGAGTATTAGGAATAAAGGGGATGAACTTTGAGAATGGATCAGTACGTGAAACTACGATGTTGTGGCCATTGCTGAAACTTGGCTGGAGGAAGGGCAGGATTGGCTGATGCAGGTACCGGGGTTTAGGTGTTTTAAAAGGAATAGGATGGGAGGTAGAAAGGGGGTGGGGGAGAGTAGCATTACTGGTCAGGGATAGTATCACAGCTATAGAAAGGGAGGACGCTGCAGAGGGAGTGTCCACTGAGTCGGTGTGGGTGGAAGTCAGAAATAGGAAGGGATCAATCACTGTGCTGGGAGTAGTCCATAGGCCCCCAAATAGCCCTCGGGACACCGAGGAGCAGATAAGCAGGCAGATTTTAGAATGGTGCAGGAAATACAGGGTTGTAGTTATGGGTGATTTCAATTTCCCTCATATTGACTGGCACCTCCTGACTGCAAGGGGGATAGATGGGACTGAATTTGTCAGGTGTGTTCAAGAAGGATTCCTGACACAGTATGTGAACCGGCCGACGAGAGGAGAGGCCATACTGGATCTAGTTCTGGGGAATGAACTGGTCAGGTGGCAGACCTCTTGGTGGGGGAGCATTTTGGTGAGAGTGACCACAACTCCCTTAGCTTCAGCATAGCTATGGAAAGGGATAAAAACAGACAAAATCGGAAAGTGCCTAACTGGGGAAGGGCTAACTATGAGGGGATGAGGCAGGAACTAGCGAGGAAAAATTGGAAACAGATGTTCAAGGGTGAAAGCACAGAAGTAATGTGGAGGAAGTTTAGGGACCACTTGTGCTGGGTTTAGGATAGGTTTGTCCCACTGAGACAAGGACAAAATGATAGGAAAAGGGAACCGTGGCTGACGAAACACATGAGGCAACTCGTCAAGAGGAAGAAGGAAGCATATGTTAGATATGAGAAGCAGGAAGCACGAGGGGCTCATGAGAAATACAGGGTAGCCAGGAAGGAGCTTAATAAATGACTTGGGAGAGCTCGAAGGGGGCATGAGAAGGCCCTGGCATGTAGGATTAAGGAGAACCCCAAGGTGTTCTATGCGTATGTGAAGAACAGAAGGATGACAAGAATGAAGGTGGGGCCGCCAAAGGATAAAGAAGGCAACATGTGCCTGGAGGCTGAGGAGGTTGGGGAGGTCCTAAATGAATACTTTGCTTCAGTATTCACAAGTGAAAAGGACTTTGATCAGGGTGAGGTCGAAATAGAACAGGCCTGTGTGCTGGACAATGTGGAGATTAAGGAAGAAGGGTTGGGTCTTCTTAAAAACATCAAGATTGATAAATCCCCAGGGCCGGACGTGTTATACCCCGGGTTGCTGTGGGAAGTGAGAGAAGAGATCGCCGGAGCAGTAGTTATGATCTTTGAATCCTCTTTGGCTGCAGGGGAGGTGCCGGAGGATTGGAGAATGGCAAATGTAGTTCCCTTGTTTAAAAAAGGTAATAGGGAGAATCCTGGGAACTATAGACCGGTGAGTCTTACGTCGGTGGTCTGCAAACTATTGGAAAGGATTCTTAAGGATAGGATCTATGAGCATTTGGAGAAGTACAGTCTACTCAAGGATAGTCAACATGTCTTTGTGAAGGGAAGGTCGTGCCTCACGAGCCTAATTACGTTTTTTGAAGAGGTAACAAAAGAAATTGATGAGGGTAGGGTGGTAGATGTGGTCTACATGGATTTTAGCAAGGCATTTGACAAGGTCTTTCACGAGAGACTCATCCAGAAAGTCATGAGGCATCGGATCAGTAGAACCTTGGATGTTTGGATAAAAAATTGGCTTACAGGAAGAAAGCAGAGGGTGATAGTGGAAGGAAAGTATTCTGCCTGGAGGTCGGTGACTAGTGGAGTGCCACAAGGATCTGTCCTGGGACCCCTGCTCTTTGTGATTTTTATAAATGACCTGGATGAAGAGGCGGAAGGATGGGTGAGTAAGTTGGCGGATGACACGAAGATTGGAGGAGTTGTGGATGGAGCTGTAGGTTGTCGAAGGTTACAAGAGGATATAGACAGGATGCAGAGCTGGGTACAAAAGTGACAAATGGAGCTCAATCCGGGTAAGTGTGAGGTGATGCATTTTGGAAGAACAAACCAGAAGGCTGAGTTCAGGGTGAATAGTCGGTTACGTAAGAGTGTGGATGAACAGAGGGACCTTGGGGTTCAAATCCATACATCCCTCAAGGTCGCTGCACAGGTTGATAGGATAGTTAAGAAGACCTATGGGATGCTAGGCTTCATTAATAGGGGGATTGAGTTCAAGAGTAGAGAGGTCATGTTGCAACTCTACAAATCTCTGGTGAGACCACACTTAGAGTATTGTGTTCAGTTCTGGTCACCTCATTATAGGAAGGATGTGGAAGCTATGGAGAGGGTGCAGAGGAGATTTACCGGGATGTTGCCCGGATTGGAAAACAAGTCTTATGAGGCAAGGTTAGCAAAGCTGGGACTTTTCTCTTTGCAGCGTCAAAGGATGAGAGGGGACTGGGTAGAGGTCTACAAGATTATGAGATGCTTTCTCCTTTTAATCTTTAGTCCCAGACCTGTGCACCACCTCCTCCCTTGTAGCTCTCCAACTCTCAATTGGTGCACTGGTTTTGCTGCATTCTGTGTGGGCTTGTATTGATATTCTCAGAGGGCTGGTGAAGGAGTCACCTGCTCCCAAATGTGGCCAAAACCAGGGAGGTGGTGATTGACTTTAAGAGGAAGAGGACTGTGACAAGTCCTGTATACATTCTGGGAGAAGTTGTGGTGGCAGAGGAGTACAAATACTTGGGGGTTCGCCTCGACAACAGACTTGACTAGAAAACCGACACCTAGGCTGGTTACAAGAAGGGGATGAGCAGACTCTATTTTCTAAGGAAGCTGAGATCCTTCAATGTGTGCAGCCGGATGTTGGAGATCTTTTACCAGTCTGTTGTAGCGAGTGCAGTCTTCTTTACGGCTTTATGTTGGGGGAGCGGCATTGGTGATGGTGATGCAAGAAGACTAAATACACTCATCAAAAAGGCTGGATCCATCCTTGGCTACAACCTGGACTCTTCTGAGTTAGTAGTGGAGAGGAGGTCACTAAACAAACTGTTATCCATTACGGACAATCTGATACATTCTCTCCACGACCCACTGAATAAGCAGTGGGGCATCCTTTCATACAGACTCACTCAACTCCACTGACACGAAGATCGTTACAAAAAATCTCTCCTACCAAATGCAGTAAGCATAGACAACAGTTCATCTCTGAGTGACAGGAGAACACACATCATAGTACAATAGTCTGTTTTATTATTTTGTACATTATTATTGAACATTATTGCACATTGGTAAATTTTTATTGTGTATATTAATATTCAGTACTTTATTATTCGTTATGTCTGCACACTGCTAAGTGTGTTTTTAAATGCTGCTGTAATGAAAGAATTTCCCACAGGATCAATAAAGTACTTATTATTATTACATAGTCATAGTCATACTTTATTGATCCCGGGGGAAATTGGTTTTCATTACAGTTGCACCATAAATAATAAGTAGTAATAGAACCATAAATAGTTAAATAGTAATATGTAAATTATGCCAGTAAATTATGAAATAAGTCCAGGACCAGCCTATTGGCTCAGGGTGTCTGACCCTCCAAGGGAGGAGTTGTAAAGTTTGATGGCCACAGGCAGGAATGACTTCCTATGACGCTCTGTGCTGCATCTCGGTGGAATGAGTCTCTGGCTGAATGTACTCCTGTGCCCAACCAGTACATTATGTAGTGGATGGGAGACATTGTCCAAGATGGCATGCAACTTGGACAGCATCCTCTTTTCAGACACCGCCATGAGAGATTCCAGTTCCATCCCCACAACATCGCTGGCCTTACGAATGAGTTTGTTGATTCTGTTGGTGTCTGCTACCCTCAGCCTGCTGCCCCAGCACACAACAGCAAACATGATCGCATTGGCCACCACAGACTCGTAGAACATCCTCAGCATCGTCCGGCAGATGTTAAAGGACCTCAGTCTCCTCAGGAAATAGAGACGGCTCTGACCCTTCTTGTAGACAGCCTCAGTGTTCTTTGACCAGTCCAGTTTATTGTCAATTCGTATCCCCAGGTATTTGTAATCCTCCACCATGTCCACACTGACCCCCTGGATGGAAACAGGGGTCACCGGTACCTTAGCTCTCCTCAGGTCTACCACCAGCTCCTTAGTCTTTTTCACATTAAGCTGCAGATAATTCTGCTCACACCTTGTGACCATACAGACATCTTTCTCTGAGGTAACAAGTGACATATAACATTTTACATTGCAAAAGTGCCACACTTTAACAATCTGCATCACAAAGATCTGATCTCCCCTTCGTATTCACACTGCGGTCAGTGAACTTACTACTGGCAAGCATCTGATGATTGGTCGGGGTAATTAGACAGACTCCGGGATCTTCCGTGTAGTCTGATGTGCTCTGCGTATTGCTGTGAGACGTGCCCAGAATGTGAAGTCGTACTAATGGGGAGAGACAAGTTGAGCCAAGCCGCAGATTGATGACGGGCAGAAATGACGCGTCCCGATACAGACAGAGAATTTGGTGTTGTGCCTGTTTGGCTGAACTGTGCTCAGTTAAAGGTGAGGAGTCGTGCCTCCGACTTGGGTTAAGCGTGGATATAACGCTGTTTTATGCAAGATTCACCGTTGCAACTAAACTTATCTCATCTTTAATGCTGTCCTTCAGAAATTGATTTTTTTTTTCGTTCTGTTAATCTTTTTACAGGGTAGAAAAGGCAAAGGATTTGTAGACGCAAAGCTTGAACACACCAGCACGTCAGATCCACTGTATCGACCAGTTCACCAGCGCTTGAGTACCATCAGTCTCTGATTATGGAGGATGCTTAAGGAGAGAGATTTGGGTGAACCAGCCTGGAGTTTGTCTTATGAAGGAGCGACCAGTTATTCCCTTTGTGACACCGATATTTCTGGTGCTGATCCTTGGAGCAGACGATGCATCTCGTCCCAGCTGGAAACGTGCTTTGTGTCTAAAGTCTTGTGCTTTAGCTCAGCAGAGTCCACTGGAGCCGGGGTGCTGAGAACCCTCCGGCATCTGTTCACCGGAGATCAGCTCTTCAACTGCATTGACTGTGCGAGGGATTCACCACACCAGGTCTCACTCGCTGAATCGTCAGAGGATTGACAGCAGGGAGAGAGAAATCAGCGACTCTCCACGACGTAAAGATCACTCGCCTGCTTTCAGTGCGGCAGGCGATTCACTCTGTCAGCCCAACCTCAAGCACAGGAGTGAGTTAACACTGGGGTGAGGCTCTTCACCTGTTCCGTGCGGAGGAGGGCATATACTCAGTCATCCCAGCCTGAGGATAATCAGTAAGACTCTGAGACATAGGGACTGTTCTGGCTGTGGGGAGCGACTCATTCTCGCGTCCTAGCTGAAGATAATTCCAAAAGAATTCACTGCGGTGAGAGGGTGTGAGGAGATTCACTCGCTCCTACATCCTACTGACACGCCAGCGAGTTCACGCGAGAGAGAGAGAGAGCGAGGGAGGGGTGCCGTTCGACTGTCAACAGGATCCGCCAGCTCGTCCCGCGCGATGAGTCTCCAGCGAGCCCGCTCACACGCCAGGCTGTTCACCTGCTCCGACTGCGGGAAGGGATTCACCCGGTCCTCCCACCTGCTGGCCCACCAGACGGTCCACACCGGGGAGAGGCCGTTCACCTGCTCGGAATGCGGGAAGGGGTTCACCGAGCCGTCTCACCTGCAGGCGCACCGGCGCGTGCACACCGGGGAGCGGCCGTTCGCCTGCTCGGTGTGCGGGAAGGGGTTCACCCACTCCTCCCACGTGATGAGGCACCAGGTCGTTCACTCCGGGGAGAAGCCGTTCAGCTGCCCGGACTGCGGCAAGGCGTTCACCCAGTCGTCGTCCCTGCAGACGCACCAGCGGATCCACAGAGGGGAGAGGCCGTTCGTCTGCTCCGACTGCGGTAAGGGGTTCACTCAGTCGTCCGAACTACTGAAGCACCAGAGGGCTCACTCTGGGGAGAGCCTGTTCACCTGCTCCGAATGTGGGAAGGGATTCACTCATACCTGCTACCTGAGGAGGCATCAGCTGGTCCACTCGGGGGAGAGGCCGTTCAGTTGCTCAGACTGCGGGAAGGGGTTCACTCGGTCCTCTCACCTACTGGCCCACCAGACGGTTCACACCGGGGAGAGGCCGTTCACCTGCTCGGACTGCGGGAAGGGGTTCACCGAGTCATCCCACCTGCAGGCCCACCAGCGAGTTCACACCGGGGAGCGGCCATTCACCTGCCCCGTGTGCGGGAAGGGGTTCACCCACTCCTCCCACGTGGTGAGGCACCGGCGGGTTCACTCCGGGGAGAAGCCATTCACCTGCCCGGACTGCGGCAAGGCGTTCACCCAGTCGTCCCACCTGCAGGCGCACCAGCGGATCCACACGGGGGAGAGGCCGTTTATCTGCTCCGTCTGCGGGAAGGGGTTCATCCTGTCGTCTCAGCTGCTGAGACACCAGCGGGTCCACACCGGGGAGCGGCCGTTCACCTGCTCCGAATGCGGGAAGCGATTCACTCAGTTGTCTCACCTGGGAAAGCACAAACGCATTCACGCTGAGAGGCCACACCCCTGTCCCGTATGAGCAAAGAGGTTCACGCGGGCAATACGGTGCTGCTGATAGACTAGCGAGGTTAGTCAGGGCGTTCGGCTGCTCAGACAGTGGGAAACAATTTACTGTGTCATCTTGTGAGGGTCACTAGCATCTCACATGCCGGAAGGGAGGCTTCAGCATCTAAGACAAAACTCAAGACTTCTTACAAAATTCAACTAGGAAAACTAACAAGAGGTCAGACAAACAATGCAGAATCTTGAAGAACTGAAGTCACTGACAATACACAGAGGAACTCTGTCCAAGTTTCACCAGACAAGGGAGCAAAATGACCCTACAAAGAGAGGCAGGCATGCGCCCTTGAAACACACCATGGAGCATGCTAATTAATTAAATTGTCCCAAATTGAATAAATGTGATAAATACAAGGAGAGTTTAACAATCCCCACGATCCTACATGAGACACCTGTAACACATGAAAACCCAGAGCTGGTCCAAAGACAATTAGACATAAAAGGTAAACAGTCCAAAGACAAGGCATATGCAGTAGGTAACCCCCCCAAGAAAATACAGTCCGTATACTAACTGACAATGAAAATCTCTTTTTATAAATAATCTGATTGTGACACATCTCACCTGCAGACCCACTAGTGAGTCCACAGTGCAGTGAGACTGGTTATCTGCTCGGTGTGTGGGGAGGGATTCACTCACTCAGCTCACCTGCGGACACACCAGCAAGTTCACACTGGGAAAGAGGGCATTTGGCTGCTCTGTGTGGGAGGGGATACACTCAGTCATCTGGCCTGAAGATGCATCGGGGACCGTTTGCCTGTTCTGTCTGTTGGAAGCGATTCATTGAGTTGTCTGGCCGCAGGACGGATCACAGAGTTCACCCTGGAGAGTGGTCGTACCACTTGTTCTGAGCGTGGAAGGGGTTTCATTGGATAATCACAACGGCTGAGTCACCAGCGAGTTCACAGAGGGGAGAGGCCATTCACCTGCTCTGGATGTGGGAAGGCATTCACTCAGTTATCCCACCTCTGAAAGCAATCACAGTGAGAGGCCACTGTGTGAGCAAAGAGATTTATTTGATTGCCACTGTTAGGGTGTATTCTGGGGTTAGGATATATAACAAACATGGATTGTAGATTAAATTTAAAATGCAGCCCTGAACAATAGTTTTCCTGGAGTTGACTGCAAACCAGGCAATGGTGATTAACATTCATTTTGGGTGTCTGGAGCGTGGGTGCAACGAAAGAGGCGCGTGAAAACTATATGTAATTCACAGGAAGCATTGTAGATACATTGTAACTATAGAATTATTCTGCTGTCATCTTTGATCTTCAGCATATAAAAATGTCATGTTATATTGGGTCAAACAGCCCTCTTCCTCCGAGAGGGTCTCATTTTGTTGAATAAAACACTTCTGTATCCACTAGCTTCAGTGTGCCTCCGGTGACTTTGGTCACATCGCAACTGTCCCATCTGCTGAAATGCGAGCAACTTCACACAAGGGAGGACGTGCAAATAAGCTATCTGTTAAGTATTTAACCATCGTGATGACTGAATCCAGTCGCAGATTCCCAAGGGGTTGTTGATGTCAGGTTTTGTGGTTGTTGTGGCTGCTCACACATCCGGGACTGAACCCTGGCCATTCAGCATCGGAGGGGTTCTGCTAATGCCGGCCTTAAATGAGACTGACGTTTAATAATGTGCATCTGTGACAAACAAATTTCTGTTTCATATCCTGAGTTTCAGTTGCTTGCTGTTCCGGCCACAGGTCCAATATACAGTCGGGAAGCCACTCAGCCCGGCTGGTCCCTGCCCGTTTCTCTGTACCATGTCAGTCCTTTTAAATCTATCCCTGTCGTTCATCTCTCACTCTCCCACCGGGTCACCGCTCTTGTGTGGGGGTGAAGTGGTTACCTTGAATTTTATCTCCGACATTCCCAGACGGGCGAGCTCACTGGACTTCAAGGAACTGTGCCTCAGAAAGGCGGCACCCATTCATTAAGGACCCCTCCCCCTTCACCCAGGACTGTTACCGTCGGGAAGGAGGTACTGAAGCCTGAAGACCCACACTCAGCGGTTCAGGAACAGCTTCTTCCCCTCTGCTATCCGATTCCTAAATGGACAGTGAACCCATGAACACTACCTCATTTTTATTATTTCTGTTTTTGCACTATTTTTAATTTAACTGTTTAATATACATAAATATTCTTACTGTAAATGATTTACTGTTTTTTTTAATGTTTTCCATTGTAATGCTGCCCCAAAAGTTGACAAATTTCACGACACATGCCAGTGATATTAAACCGGATTCTGATTTTGTCTCAGATATTCTGCGTTTTCTGAAGGCTCCGGACGAGCGGAGAATATCGTGGGTTGTTAAACTCGAGTCTCACACACCTGCTGGCTGGAGTCCGACAGCGGAATGGACAGTCATTAGGTAGATAGACGAAAACGAGGAGGGGCCAGCACGGGGCAGGCTTGGGCTTCAGACCAGGAGTATGTGGCAACAAAAGGTCGATTGATAACATTTCCCGAGGAAGGGCCTCGGCCCGAAACATTAACTGTTTAATCATTTCCATAGACGCTGCCTGACCTGCTGAGTTCCTCCAGCATTTTGTGCGCATTGCTTTGATTTCCAGCGTCTGCAGATTTTCTCTGGTTTGTATTAGCAACATCTGGAAGCTGACTGGCTGAATAAAAATATTTTATAAGTGCAAAATGCTGGAGGAACTCAGTAGGTCGGGCAGCGTGGTGCAGAATCTTGGCACGAAATGTCAGCTGTCTGATCTGCTGAATTTCTCCGGCATTTTGTGTGTATCGCTCTGGATTTCCAGCATCTGCAGAATCTCCTGTGTCTTTTTCGTATCTGGGAGCGTGTTGGGCTGGCTTTTGACACACAGGTATTGAGTACATTGTTTTTGGGAGCTTGTTATGTTACGTTATCCGCTTTGTTCTCCGCCTGACGGATTTTGAGATATGTTGCAGAAGGGAGCGAGCCAGCGTCAGGCACGGTCAGAAACAAGAGAGAATCTGCAGATGCTGGAAACCCAAGCGACACACACAAAATGCCGGAGGAACCCGGTCGGTCGGGCATTTCCCCCGGTATTTTGAGCGCGTCGCCATTGATTTCCCAGCCTTTGTTAATCAGAAAAGCTCGCCTGCCGACCGGGTGCGCATGCGCCGAGAGTCGCCGTTTAGGCCGGAAAGTCGCGCATGCGCTCAGTGGATACTGAGGGTCTGGAGGGGCGGCGGCGGGTACGAGCGGGGAACTTTCCTGCGAGTTCCGGGCACACGGGGACATTCCCGGCCCTTCCCATCTCCCTGTTCCCTACGATCCGCAGACGGGCCATTCCTGTGATACATACTTTTCGCCCGATATAGAGACCGTTCGGGCGCTTTCCCCTCCAGTCTGCCGAGCGGATGGATCTCCCAGACACTGCCGAGCTTTCGCTATCTAAATCCACGATTTGAAACTCCGAGTTCCCATTTGATCCCCTGTGAAGAACGTCCAGGGCCTTTCCAATAAGTGGATGTTATGGCAGAAACGCAAGGCGAACACTGAGATTAGGTCCGGTGTTCAGAAACAGCTGATGTCCAAATCTTGGTAGATAGTTGAGACTGAGGTCCAAAATACAGTTATTATCAAAGTATGTATACATAACGTATCCAACCTTCAGATGTGTCCTCTTGCAGGCAGCCTCAAAACAAGTAAACACCGTACAACCTATTAACCCACAGAACAGAGAACGGTCGAACTCCCTCTGTGCAAACAACACAAAGACCGCGACCGCAGTGTCTCCAAAAATGAGTCCACGAGCTCAGCGCCGAGGCAAGTGCTGGGGTTTGCAGGCCACAGCTGCAGTGTGGAGAGCTGCATGGAAAAAAAAACCAGACAAAATCTTTACATCTGCTTTCGTTCTCTCGAAATCCATCTTTGTTCAACCTCCTCTGTCTGTGGACCTCTCTACCGACCAGAACGTGTTTTTTTCCTCCATTCTCTCTGGGAACATGATTGATATCAGACATTTTTCTCCAGGGTAACGAGTGACCTGTAACATTTCACATGGCGAAAGTGCCACACGTTAACAATGTCTTTCATGAAAATTGAATCACCTCCCCCTTTGGCTTCATATCGCCATCAGCGTCAAATTTTCCGACTGTCTGCATCAGAATGAAATGAAATATCTTTATTGTCATTGCATAGTACAATTTGTCATGCACCAATACAGCGAAAATGAGTTTGCAACTCTCGTACTCCATGCCATAAAACAACAAATAAAATAAATAAACAATAAATAAAACCAAGTAACCAGCCAGTACAAGCAACGTCCAGCAGTACAAAAGCACAACTCAGATGCAGGACAGCCATAAAACCGGTATTAAAGTAGCAATATAACAAATTTATGAATGATGCTTGATCGATCGGTTCAGAGCAATTATAGCTCTGGGGAAAAAGCTATTTTCAGTCTGGAAGTGCGGGCATAGAAAATCTTATAACGTCTGCCAGATGGAAGAAGTTCAAACAGATGATTGCATGGGTGTGTATTGAGGAAGAGGATTCCTTGGAACGTATGCGGGATAGTTTTCTGAACCAACATGTCAAGGAACCAACTAGAGAGCAGGCCAATCTAGACTGGGTATTGAGCAATGAGGAAGGGTTAGTAATCTTGTCGTGCGAGGCCCCTTGGGTAAGAGTGACCATAATATGGTGGAATTCTTCATTAAGATGGAGAGTGACATAGTTAATTCAGAAACAAAGGTTCTGAACTTGAAGAGGGGTAACTTTGAAGGTATGAGACGTGAATTAGCTAAGATAGACTGGCAAATGACACTTAAAGGATTGATGGTGGATATGCAATGGGAAGCATTTAAAGGTTGCATGGATGAACTACAACAATTGTTCATCCCAGTTTGGCGAAAGAATAAATCAAGGAAGGTAGTGCACCTGTGGCTGACAAGGGAAATTAGGGATAGTATCAATTCCAAAGAAGAAGCATACAAATTAGCCAGAGAAAATGGCTCACCTGAGGACTGGGAGAAATTCAGAGTTCAGTAGAGGAGGACAAAGGGCTTAATTAGGAAGGGGAAAAAAGATTATGAGGGAAAACTGGCAGGGAACATAAAAACCGACTGTAAAAGCTTTTATAGATATGTAAAAAGGAAAAGACTGGTAAAGACAAACGTAGGTCCCCTACAGACAGAAACAGGTGAATTGATTATGGGGAGCAAGGACATGGCAGACCAATTGAATAATTACTTTGGTTCTGTCTTCACTAAGGAGGACATAAATAATCTTCCAGAAATAGTAGGGGACAGAGGGTCCAGTGAGATGCAGGAACTGAGCAAAATACATGTTAGTAGGGAAGTGGTGTTAGGTAAATTGAAGGGATTGAAGGCAGATAAATCCCCAGGGCCAGATGGTTTGCGTCCTAGAGTGCTTAAGGAAGTAGCCCAAGAAATAGTGGATGCATTAGTGATAATTTTTCAAAACTCGTTAGATTCTGGACTAGTTCCTGAGGATTGGAGGGTGGCTAATGTAACCCCACTTTTTAAAAAAGGAGGGAGAGAGAAACCGGGGAATTATAGACCGGTTAGCCTAACATCGGTGGTGGGGAAACTGCTGGAGTCAGTTATCAAAGATGTGATAACAGCACATTTGGAAAGCGGTGAAATCATCGGACAAAGTCAGCATGGATTTGTGAAAGGAACATCATGTCTGACGAATCTCATAGAATTTTTTGAGGATGTAACTAGTAGAGTGGATAGGGGAGAACCAGTGGATGTGGTATATTTGGATTTTCAAAAGGCTTTTGACAAGGTCCCACACAGGAGATTAGTGTGCAAACTTATAGCACACGGTATTGGGGGTAAGGTATTGGTGTGGGTGGAGAATTGGTTAGCAGACAGGAAGCAAAGAGTGGGAATAAACGGGACCTTTTCAGAATGGCAGGCGGTGACTAGTGGGGTATCGCAAGGCTCAGTGCTGGGACCCCAGTTGTTTACAATATATATTAATGACTTGGATGAGGGAATTAAATGCAGCATCTCCAAGTTTGCGGATGACACGAAGCTGGGTGGCAGTGTTAGCTGTGAGGAGGATGCTAAGAGGATGCAGAGTGACTTGGATAGGTTGGGTGAGTGGGCAAATTCATGGCAGATGCAATTTAATGTGGATAAATGTGAAGTTATCCAGTTTGGTGGCAAAAATAGGAAAACAGATTATTATCTGAATGATGGCCGATTAGGAAAAGGGGAGGTGCAACGAGACCTGGGTGTCATTATACACCAGTCATTGAAAGTGGGCATGCAGGTATAGCAGGCGGTGAAAAAGGCGAATGGTATGCTGGCATTTATAGCGAGAGGATTCGAGTACAGGAGCAGGGAGGTACTACTGCAGTTGTACAAGGCCTTGGTGAGACCACACCTGGAGTATTGTGTACAGTTTTGGTCCCCTAATCTGAGGAAAGACATCCTTGCCATAGAGGGAGCACAAAGAAGGTTCACCAGATTGATTCCTGGGATGGCAGGACTTTCATATGATGAAAGACTGGATCAACTAGGCTTATACTCATTGGAATTTAGAAGATTGAGGGGAGATCTGATTGAAACGTATAAAATCCTAAAGGGATTGGACAGGCTAGATGCAGGAAGATTGTTTCCGATGTTGGGGAAGTCCAGAACAAGGGGTCACAGTTTGAGGATAAAGGGGAAGCCTTTTAGGACCAAGATTAGGAAAAACTTCTTCACACAGAGAGTGGTGAATCTGTGGAATTCTCTGCCACAGGAAACAGTTGAGGCCCGTTCATTGGCTATATTTAAGAGGGAGTTAGATATGGCCCTTGTGGCTATGGGAATCAGGGGGTATGGAGGGAAGGCTGGGGCGGGGTTCTGAGTTGGATGATCAACCATGATCATAATAAATGGCGGTGCAGGCTCGAAGGGCCGAATGGCCTACTCCTGCACCTATTTTCTATGTTTCTATGTTTCTATGTTATTTGTTTTTCTGCAAGGAACATTACACCCATGATTGATCTCAAGGTATATGGTAAAACTCTTAAGAGTTCGTGGTAAAGTTTCTAGGTAAATAGATGGACACAAGGCTAACATGGAATGTGCATGCGAATAAAATTCCAGAGAGCTGTAACAAAACCCTGCTGTGCTCAGGTGCTAAATTGGGTGGATTGGAGTGCGAGTTGGAGGTCACTTCAGCATATGTGTATTGTTTTAATCAGATCTGTCTTTGATTTCGGATGTGTTGCTTGTGGGCCAGCCTCACCAGTGATCGTGCAGCACCTAGATAAAATTCAAGCTTGAGCACTGAGCCAATAGGCTGGTCCTGGACTTATTTCCTGGCATAACTTACATGTTATTATTTAATTATTTATAGTTTTATATTGCTATATCTATACTCTATTCTTGGTCGGTGCAACTGTAACGAAACCCAATTTCCCTCAGGATCAATAAAGTATAACTGTGACTATGACTATTACGTTGTGATGGTGTTAAATAATCCCCAATTCCGGTATTACTAGTAGAAATGGGTAAAGTGCCTTTACATCTACGCAGGTTACAGTTAGTAATAGTTGATTGGAAGAGGACATAAAATTGGTCATCCAATATTGGCAACGTTGGTAGAGCGTTGGGAGCAATGCATTCATCAGGTCTTCAGTTTTGGGTGGGTGGGAAATGTACGGGCACAAAACCTTAGGTAGTTCAGTGTGGGTTGTGGTCCCAGTGTATCTCTTTCTATCATTCCTCTATAGTGTTTCCCTTTGCCTGTGGTTGATTTAACCTTCCAGAAATAGATCAAGATGAAGGTCCATTGTATATCAGTGACCAAGGAAGTTAAGCAATATATTCAAGGCAGATATTATAGAACATAGCAATCTACAGCACATTACAGGCCCTTCAATGTTGTGCTGACCATGTAACCTACTCTACAAACTGCCTAGAATTTTCCTACTGCAAAGCCCTCTATTTTTCTAACGTCATGTACCTATCTAAGAGTCTCATAAAAGACCCTACTGTATCCACCTCCACCACCATCACCAGCAGTGCATTCCACACACCCACCACGCTCTGTGTGAAAAACTTACCCCTGACATCCCCTCTGTACCTATTCCCTTGCACCTTAAAACTATCCCCTCTCGCGTTAGCCATTTCAGCCTCTAACTATCCACATGATCAATGCCTCTCATCATCTTATACACCTCTATCAGGTCACCTCTCATCCTCCGTCGCTCCAAGGAGAAATGGCCAAGGACAAAGGATTATGGCCTCTTGTGTATTTATACAAATGGTTGAAGTGATCCAGTGACAGGTTATTCAGGTGTTTCGGTTTATGTTTCAAAGTTTCAGGTGACTATTCAGAAAAGTTTATCAGACAAAGTGTCAGTATTCACATCTGAGATGGTTGAGATCCTTGTAGCCTTGGAATGGGTTGACAAACAACGCCCTGATTACGTACCTCTGTGCTCTGATTCTTTGTAGGTTTTGATGTCCATCAAAGCTGTTACTTCAAATTGTAGGCCAGGCATCCTTCTTGAGATTGGAGAAGATCTGTTGAGGCTGCAAGGTCTAGGCTTGTGTTTCCATTTCTTATGGGTTCCTGTCCATGTTGGTGTGAAGGACATTCTAGCCAAGCAATCACTTAAAATCTAGGATGTAAACATTGTGGTGCCTTTGCATAAGGGGAAGGTGAAAACCATAATTAAAAAGTCTATTCAATCACTGTGGCAACAGAGTTGGGATAAAGAAAAGGAAGGATGGCATTTATATAGAATTCAGAGGATGGCAGGAACTCAACTGGGAGATGGGTATAAAAGCAGGAATGAAGTTTTACTAACAAGAGAAAATCGGCAGATGCTGGAAACCCAGAGTGACACACGCACACACACAAATGCTGGAGGAACTCAGCGAGCCAGGCAGTATCTATGGAAAAAGGGAAACAGTTGACATTTTGGGCCAAGCCCCTTCATCGGGGCTGGAAAAGACGGAGGAGGAAGTCAGAGTAAGGAGGTGGGGGGAGGGGAGGAAGAAGTACAAGGTGGCAGGTGACAGGTGAAACCGGGAGAGGGGGAGGGGGTGAAGTAAAGAGTTGGGGTGCTGATTGGTGAAAGAGATAAGGGGGAGAGGGGGGAATCTGACAAGAGAGGTCAGAAGATCATAGAAGGAAGGAAGGAGGAGCACCAGAGGGAGGCAATGGGCAGGTAAGGAGATGAGGGAGGGAAACAGGAATGGGCAATGCTGAAGGGGGGGGAGTCCAGTTGGTTACACCCACACGCTCACATATTGGACGTACTATGCGGAATAATTCCCTGTTCAGGCTTTTGTAGGGAGTGCATTTGTCAAGAAACAGTGCAGCATATTGTTTGAGTGCAGTTCTGATGAGGTGTAAAGGAAACGTCTCATTGTTAAATTGAGACCTTTGAGACAGACACAGTGTAACGTAGAAAGATTGTTGGGGTATCACTGCCACTGTATTGTATGTAAGTGTGAATTTGACCTTCTGAAAAGCATCACACTTTTTATATTAATTGAGGGTTTTTTTTTACTTCCTGACCTTTGCCCCACACTTTACCTCAGTGGGTGGCGGTAATGTGCCTCGTGTTCCCCTGTCGATGATCACAAGGTAACCGAGGAAGAAGAAGGAAGGAGCAGGACTCCATGCTGGGGCTTCACCAGACTGGCATCTGCGCCCTGACTGAGGGAAGTTGCTATGATCCCCGGACATACCTTGGTGCTGCGCCTGGGGTATTCCCAGTTACCTGTGTTCTTTTCTCCCTGCATCCCATGATCCAACCTGGGTCCCAGGGAGTTTCTGCTGATGTGCAAAAGTGCTGGTGACATTTCTGTGGCACACATATATAGCTGAGACCACGAGCAATCACGACAGGCACCATTACGTTTATGTGCTTGACTTTAAATGATTGCTGGCTTATAGTTGTTTATGGATATTGAAGCCAACATGGGTGACGCTTCGAGTGCTTTCCCCGCCAATCTGCAGGGCATGCTTGGAAGCACAGGCAGACGGAATGGGAGTAGATGGACGTCCCAGACATTATCAACCTCCAGCTATCTAAATCCAGGGATTTCAAACTCAGGACAAATATATACTTCTGAGTTGGTCACAAATGACGATCATTGAAGGTAGCTTTCGGACAAGACTCAGTCCTTCAGAAGATGCTCTCTGCTCTGCCTTTAATCGTGTATTGTTCTACCTGTGCACATGTTTTGGCCCATTCTCTCTGGGTGGATAATGATATCAGAATCAGAACCAGAATCAGAACTGGAATCAGAACCAGAATCAGAATCAGAATCAGAACTGGAATCAGAACCAGAATCAGAATCAGAATCAGAACTGGAATCAGAATCAGAATCAGAATCAGAACTGGAATCAGAACCAGAATCAGAATCAGAACTGGAATCAGAACCAGAATCGGAATCAGAACCAGAATCAGAACTGGAATCAGAACCAGAATCAGAATCAGAATCAGAACTGGAATCAGAATCAGAATCAGAATCAGAACTGGAATCAAAATCAGAATTAGAACCGGAATCAGGTTTAATATCACCAGAAAATATCATGAAATTAGTTGTAAATATTAAATAGTATTAGTTGTAAATTATATTAAATAGTTAAATTAAATAAGTAGTGCAAAAACAGAAATTAGATAAATAGTGAGGTAGTGTTCATGGGTTCAATGTCCATTCAGAAATCGGATGGCAGAGGGGAAGAAACCATTCCTGAGTTGTTGAGTGAGTGTCTTCAGGCTTCTGATGGTAACGATGAGAAGAGGGCATGTCCTGGATGATGGGGGGCCCTTAATAATGGATTGCACCTTTATGAGGTATCGCTCCTTGAAGATGTCCTGGACACTACAGAGGCCAGTGCCCACGGTGGAACTGGTAAGTTTACAAACCTCTGGTGCTTATTTCGATCCTGTGTAGTAGCACCCCATCTCCACCCCCATACCAGAGGGTGATGCAGCTAGTCTGGTTGCTCTCCACGGAACATCTTTAGAAATTTGTGAATATTATGTTGACATAACAAATCTCCTCAAACTCCTAATGAAATATAACCACAGTAGCACCTTTGCCCTGGGGAACAAGTGACCTGTAGTTTTCATTTTGTAAAAGTGCCAGACATGAACTATTTCCATTGAGAAAGTTGAATAACTCCCCCTTTGTATTCATTGGTATTGCTACTGGCGAGTTCACCTTTGTCAATCGCCTGGTGAGGGCGGGAGGGGGTTGGAGTCACAGTAATTATAAAATCTCCAAGAGCAGACATGTAATATGATGACCATCATGGATACCTGCCTCCATAGTGTCCAGGGCATCTTCAAGGAAAGGTACCTCAAAAAGGTAACCACCCAGGACATGCCTTGTTCCCATTGCTACCATCAGGGAGGAGTATAGAAGCCTGAAGACACACACTCAGTGATTCAGGAACAGCTTCTTCCCCTCTGCCATCCAATTTCTGAATGGACATTGAACCCATAAACAGTACCTCACTAATTTTTTTATTTCTAGTTTTATACTCACCACTCTTTGGCTAAAGAAATTCCTCCTCATATTAAACCCGATTCTGGTGTGATCTTTGTAGCACTGTAGGACATGTCCAGAACTTGAAATAATACTAATAGAGGGGGTGCCTAACTGTTGATGGGCAGACATGGGCCATTCTGATAGAGACGGGAAGACAGTCAGAGAACTTAATGTTCTGTCGGGACACCTGGTTAATGCCCACCCAGATTGTTCCTCCAAGTTGGGCTGAACTTCATTGTAACAGCGTGATGTCGGAACTCACCACCGGGACAAAAATTATCTCAGCTGAAGTGCTGTCCTTCACCCATTGGTGTCTTTTGTAAATCTTTTTTGCAGGGTAGTAAAGGCAAAGGACTTGTGTTTGGGAAGCTCAAACATATCAGTTTTTGTGTTACAAACAGTTCACCAGCTCTCGAATGTCACCAATCCTTTAATCTGGGGGAGGCAATGATTGAGAAGATAGTACACAAGGGGTGTTCAGAGTAGAGGTGATATTCGGATGAATGCACCTGGAGATAAACCGTGTAAATTATCTTCATGTCAGCGAAGGAGTCAGCAGTCATGGATTCTTGATTACCTGACTGGCAGACCACAGTACGTGTGCTTGCAACACTGTGTCCGACAGAGTGATCAGCAGCACTGGGGCTCCACAGGGGACTGTCTTGTCTCCCTTTCTCTTCACCATTTACACCTCGGACTTCAACTACTGCACAGAGTCTTGTCATCTTCAAAAGTTTTCTTGCCATAGTTGGATGCATCAGCAAGGGAGATGAGGCTGAGTACAGGGCTACGGTAGGAAACTTTGTCACATGGTGTGAGCAGAATTATCTGCAGCTTAATGTGAAAAAGACTAAGGAGCTGGTGGTAGACCTGAGGACAGCTAAGGCACCGGTGACCCCTGTTTCCATCCAGGGGGTCAGTGTGGACATGGAGGAGGATTACAAATACCTGGGGATACGAATTGACAATAAACCGGACAGTTCAAAGAACACTGAGGCTGTCTACAAGAAGGGTCAGAGCCGTCTCTATTTCCTGAGGAGACTGAGGTCCTTTAACATCTGCCGGACGATGCTGAGGATGTTCTACGAGTCTGTGGTGGCCAGTGCTATCGTGTTTGCTGTTGTGTGCTGGGGCAGCAGGCTGAGGGTAGCAGACACCAACAGAATCAACAAACTCATTCGTAAAACCTGTGATGTTGTGGGGATGGAACTGGACTCTCTGACGGTGGTGTCTGAAAAGAGGATGCTGTCCAAGTTGCATGCCATCTTGGACAATGTCTCCCATCCACTACATAATGTACTGGTTGGGCACAGGAGTACATTCAGCCAGAGACTCATTCCACCGAGATGCGGCACTGAGCGTCATAGGAAGTCATTCCTGCCTGTGGCCATCAAACTTTACAACTCCTCCCTTGGAGGGTCAGACACCCTGAGCCAATAGGCTGGTCCTGGACTTATTTCCTGGCATAATTTACATATTACTATTTAATTATTTACGGTTTTATTACTATTTAATTATTTATGGTGCAACTGTAACGAAAACTAATTTCCCCCGGGATCAGTAAAATATGACTATGACTACTACTATATTTTCCTTGTAAAGCCAATATATGTCAATCCTTGAAGGAGAAGCTGTATCTCATCCAAGTTGGAAACGTGCTTTGTCTCGCGGGTGCTGAGAACACACCACCTTTTGTTCGTAAGAAATCAGTTCTTCAACTGATAGTGGAAGGGATTCACTATGTCTGACAACTGACTTGAATGGCCAGAGAATTGATAGCAGGGATATATTGTTCCCCTTCTGTCTGTGTGGGAAGGGATTTACCCGTCTGCAGATACACAAGTGAGTTCAGGCTGAAGGGGGGTCATGCACCTGCTCTGTGCGAGGGAGGGGATAAACTCAGTCGTCCAGCCGGAAGATATATCGGGAAGTTCACACCATCGTGACATGGTTCACCTGTTCTGACTGTGGGAAGCGATTCACTCTGTCTTCCAAGCTGAAGATAGATCGGAAAGTTCAAACAAGTGAGAGACCTTTCACCTGCTCCATTGTGAGAAGAGATTCACTCTCTCAGCCCACCTGCAGGCATACCAGTGAGCGCACGAGGGAGAGAGACCATTCAAGTGTTTCGTGCGTGGGAAAGGATTCACTAATTCATCCCATACAACGGGACACCGGCAAGTTCTCTCCGGGGAGAGGCCATTCACCTGCTCAGACTGTGGTGAGGCGTGTATACAACCATCTCTCCCGCAAACACATCAGCGAGCTCGCAGAGGCTATTTATCTGCTCCGTGTGTGGGAAGAGATTCATCCTGTCATCGAATCTGTTGACACATGAGAGAGTTCACACTGGGGAGAGACGGTTCACCCGCCCAGACTGTGGGAAAGCATTTACTGCATCATCAAACATGACGAGACATGCCCAGGATGTGAAATTGTACTAATCGAACGAGACAAACTGAGCCAAGGCACACATTGACGACGGGGAGACATGACCCATCCTGAATCGGACAGGAAGACAGATTTCAAAAGTACATTTATTATCAACGTCCATACATGTCGCCAGATACAACAATGAGGTTCATTTCCCTGTACTGCAGGATTCTCTAGTTCATCCCCATCCCCTAATGAGACGTCAGCAAGTTCACTTGGGGAAAAAGACGATCACCCGCTCAGAATGTGGAAGGAGATTTACTGTGTCATTTCAATGCATACCAACCAGTTCACACCGGGGAGAGGCCGTTCTTCTGTTCTGAATCTGGTTGGTTCTGTCCCTTCCTGTCCCTTGCCTCCGTTGACTTCACGGACCGGACCATGACAGTACCCCCCACTCTACGGGAGCCTCCTGGCGACCAAACAGGCTATCCAGACTATGGACGACCCGGGCGGGTGGGAGGGTATTTAACAGAAGAGAACCCCGGGTGGCTAGAGGAAAACGACAGTGTCTGCGTCGCTGGGTCCATGGTTGACTGGATCGTTCTGTCATAAGGTGGTGGCTGGGAACGGACCCAAGTGCAAGACACAGACACTGAAGTACTAGGGACAGGACTAGGATACAGGGTGAGGGCTAGGACATGGACACAAAAACCGGGAACACGGAACGGGACTGGACAAGAGAGCTAGGAGCCCGGGCTTGGACTCTGAGCCAGAGACTGGACAAAGACCAAGAATCTGGGTCTTGCCTCTGGCTCGGACCCCAGAACTAGGCAAGGACGTGACTTGGCTGGCAGGCAGGACGAGGCTGGAGTCTTCAGGCTTGAGGCGAGACTGGAGACCTGAGACTTGGGGCGAGACTGGAGACCTGAGAACCAGAATGCAGACTTCACAGACTGGACCATGACATACTCGAATATCATCAATTTTTGAAAAGGCAAAAAAAAAATGTGCATGGGAATCTCAAATACAACTCATCAGTTTGCTGTGAATGTCAGTTCACCAGCATTTCAATACTTCTCAACCATCAGGCTCTTGAACCAAATGGGGCCACAACACTCAGTCTCCTTCTAGTGACCCCACAACCAATGATCTCACTTTAAGCACTTTTTATCTTGTCATTGCGGGTTCTCATTATTAATCGCTGTCTATCTGCATAAGCATTTGCACAGATTGTTAGGAAACTTTGTCACATGGTGTGAGCAGAATTATCTGCAGCTTAATGTGAAAAAGTCTAAGGAGCTGGTGGTGGACCTGAGGAGAGCTAAGGTACCGGTGACCCCTGTTTCCATCCAGGGGGTCAGTGTGGACATGGTGGAGGATTACAAATACCTGGGGATACAAACTGACAATAAACTGGACTGGTCAAAGAACACTGAGGCTGTCTACAAGAAGGGTCAGAGCCATCTCTATTTCCTGAGGAGACTAAGGTCCTTTAACATCTGCCGGACGATGCTGAGGATGTTCTACGAGTCTGTGGTGGCCAGTGCGATCATGTTTGCTTTTGTGTGCTGGGGCAGCAGGCTGAGGGTAGCAGACACCAACAGAATCAACAAACTCATTCGTAAGGCCAGTGATGTTGTGGGGATGGAACTGGACTCTCTGACGGTGGTGTCTGAAAAGCGGATGCTGTCCAAGTTGCATGCCATCTTGGACAATGTCTCCCATCCACTACATAATGTACTGGGTGGGCACAGGAGTACATTCAGCCAGAGACTCATTCCAGCGAGATGCAACACAGAGCGTCATAGGAAGTCATTCCTGCCTGTGGCCATCAAACTCTACAACTCCTCCCTTGGAGGGTCAGACACGCTGAGCCATTAGGCTGGTCCTGGACTTATTTCATAGTTTACTGGCATAATTTACATATTACTATTTAACTATTTATGGTTCTATTACTATTTATTATTTATGGAGCAACTGTAACGAAAACCAATTTCCCCCGGGATCAATAAAGTATGACTATGACTATGTTGTCATCTGCACGCTAGTTGATCTTTCATTGATCCTGTTATGGTTACTGTTCTATAAATGTGCTGAGTATGCCCGCAGGAAAATGAATCTCAGGGTTGTCTATAGCGACATGTATGTACTTTGACAATAATATTTACTTTGAACGTTCTCATTCTATGCCTGCTATCAGTGTTTCCCGACCGGAGTGCGAAAGCCGCCCGCGCAGGAGGCGGAGGTCGGTGGTCGGTGGTCGGTGGTGTCCCGTTGGAGGTCTCCACTATTCAGCCAGGCGAGCCTAGGTGTTGCTGGACCTTGGACATCCTTCCCAGGGAAGGCGGCTTTCTATCGGCCAGCGGCTGTGCACGGCGAAACCCGTCGGATTCGCACCACCTCCAGAACAGCTCATCTCCTCTGAGAGTGCAGCCTTCCCTCGGCCGCACGCAAGGAACTTCTGCACAGAAGTCTGCAACCAGTTTCCTGGAGTTCGGCCCGAGGGCATTCGCCGTGGTTTGGGGGTGGGGGGCTGCTGAAATTAGAACAGCGTAGCCCAGCCCTTCCCTTTCTGTCCGACCCTACTTCCTCAGTCCGGAACCGTTCCTCCACACACACTCTTTTTCTCTTCCTGTCTCACTCCCGCTCTTTGACCCCACTCCCACTTTGTGGCCCCTTGTCTCTGTCCCCCCTCCCCCCTCTCTGTCCACCTGCCCTCATTCAGTCCCCTCCCTGCACTCTTTCTCTCACAGTCCCCTCTCTCTCTACATTAACCCACTCGTGCTCTCACACTGCCCGGTATCTGCACGCCAACCTCCCTTTCACTCCCATCCCTGTCTTCGCAGTCAATCACATCCTTTCCTCGCACCTCCACGCCCGTTCACCGTCGAGAGAGAGAGAGCGAGGTCGCCACTCAGCCGGATGTCCGATCTCCCTCCGCTAAACCGACTCATTATCAACCAGAGCCCGTTTAACAACAGCTGGCGAATTTGTTCGCCCGTTAAAGGGGCTGTTCAATCTCCCCGAATGGAGAGCAGTTCCGGTAGTGCTGGAGGACCCTGTGGAGTTGTTACAGAGCAGAAGAGCGTCACGGTAGCGTAGGGGTTAACGCGACGCTATTACAGCTCGGGGGTGTTCCGGAGCCGTTCTGTAGGGAGTCTCTGCTCGTGGAGTGCTTGGTTTTTCTCCGGTCTCTTTCCGCAGTCCAAATCCACGCTGGATTAACCTAGTTTACCGTAACTGGTCTTTGGTTAGGATAGGGTTAATCGGGGTTGTGAACTGAACTAACAAAGGGGCTTGCCAGCAAATGCAGATTCTCCCTGTGCCTAACTGATGATTGTCATGAGGACTTAATCCCTGTAACAAAACAAACAACGTCCGCTGATTCTCCTTTGTCTATTCTGCCTCTTGTTTCCTCACAGATTTGTCAGATGAGAGTTCCTTTTAAGGAAACCAGCCTGACATTGGCCTATTTTGTCATGTGTCTCCAAGTACCCGGAGCTTCATCTTTAATATTTGACAATAACATCTTCCCAACTACAGAAGTCAGGCTGACTGGTTTATAATTTCCATTTTTTTGCCTCCCTCCTTTCTTATAGAGTGGAGTGACATTTGCAATTTTCCAGTTCTCTGGGACCGTTCCAGAATCTATTGTTCTTGAAAGATCATTACTAATGCCTCCACAATCACTTCACCTACCCTTTTCAGAATGCAAACACAAGGAATTCTGCAGATGCTGGAAATTCAAGCTTGCTGGTGGAACGCAGCAGGCCAGGCAGCATCTCCAGGAAGAGGTAGAGTCGACATTTCAGGCCGAGACCCTCTGTCAGGAATGTAGTTCATCTGGAGCAGGTGACCTATAGCTCCTTTCAGGTGCTTCAGCTCCCTAAGTACCTTCGCCTTAGCAACAGCAGCATTTTCACTCACTTCTGCCCCTTGACACTCTCCAATTTCTGGCACACTGCCAGTGTCTTCCACAGGGAAGACTGATGCAAAATACTTGTTAAGATTGACCACCATTTCTTTGTCCCCCATTACTACCTCTCCAGTTTCATTTCCCAGTGGTCTGATATCCACTCCTGTCTCTCTTCTACTCTTTAAATACTTGAATAAAAAAATTATTTTATCCTCTTTTATATCTTTGACTCGATTGCCTTCGTATTTCATCTCTTCTCTCCCTATTGCATTTTCAGTTGTCTTCTGTTGATTTTTAAAAGCTTCTAAATTTCCCATTTATATTTGCTCTATTATATGCCCTCTTCTGTTATGTTGTCTTTGATTTCCCTTGTCAGTCATGGTTGCATCACCCTCCCTTTAGAATGCTTCTTCTTCACAGACGCGCACACACAGACGCGCACACGCAGACGCGCACGCACAGACGCGCACACACAGACTCGCACACACAGACTCGCACACACAGACGCGCACACACAGACGCGCATACACAGACGCGCACACACAGACTCGCACACACAAACTCGCACACACAGACGCGCACACACAGACGCGCACACACAGACTCGCACACACAGACGCGCACACACATACTCGCACACACAGACGCGCACACACATACACACACAGACGCGCACACACAGACGCGCACACACATACTCACACACACAGACGCGCACACACAGACGCGCACACACATACTCACACACACAGACGCGCACACACAGACGCGCACACACACACTCACACACACGCAGGCACACGCCAAAATAAAAGAATGCTTCTTCATTGGGACCTATCTATCCTGTGCCTTCCAAATGGCTCTTCTGCCGTCATCCTTGCTAGTGTCTCCTTCCAATCAACTTTGGTCAGCTCCTGTCTTATGCTTCTGTAATTCCCTTTAGTTTAAGAGGCTACTAGACAGGTATATGGAGGAATTTAAGGTTGGGGGGGGTTATATGGGAGGCAGGGTTTGAGGGTCGGCACAACATTGTGGGCCGAAGGGCCTGCAATGTGCTGTACTATTCTATGTTCTATGTTTACTCTACTGTATTACCGATATGTATGACCTTAGCTTCTGCCTTTCAAACTGCGGGGTGAATTCTATCATATTATGATCAATGCTCCCCCAGCAGTTCCTTTACCTTAACCTCCCTAATCGAATCTGGTTCATTACAGAACACCCAGAATTGCCTTTCCCCGAGTAGGCTCAACCATAGGCTGCTCTAAGAAGCTGTCTCGTGAGCATTCTACAAGTGCCACCTCTTGGGATTCAGCACCAACCTGATTTTCCCCATCTTCCTGCGTATTGAAATCTCTCACTATGATCGTAATGTTGCCCTTGTTACATTCCTTGTCTATCTCCCATTGTAACTTGTACCCCACATCCTGGCTGCTGTTCAGAGGCCTGTGTTTAGCTCCCATGAGGGTCTTTTTACCCTTGCAATTTCTTAACTCTACCCACAAGGATTCCACATCTTCCGATCTCATGTCACATCTTTCTAAGAATTTGATTTCATTTTATGCCACGTCACCCCTTGTGCCTACCTGACTGTCCTTTTGATACAATGTGTACCCTGGATGTTTTTTTTTAGATTATGAGAACACTCAGTCCTCTTTTATTGTCATTTAGAAATGCATACATGCATTAAGAAATGATACAATGTTTCTCCGGAGTGATATCACAGAAAACAGGCAAACCAAAGACTAACACTCACAGAGCCACATAATTATAACATATAGTTACAACAGTGCAAAACAATACCATAATTTGATGAAGAACAAACCACGGGCACGGTAAAATAGTCTCAAAGTCCCCGAGTTGATCGACTCCTGAGTCCCCGATAGCAGGCTCCCTGCCATAAACCTCCAGGCATCGTCAACTTGCCGATGCCTTGGAAGCAGCCGACCACAGCCGACACTGAGTCCATCCCTCCGAAAACTTCGAGCTTCCAACCAGCCTGTCCGATACAGCCTCCCGAGCGCCATCCTCTGCTGAGCGCCTTCGACCCCGCCCCGACCGTTGAAACGTGCAAAGCCGAGGATTTCGGGGCCTTCAGCTCCGGAGATTCCGGTTACCACACAGTAGCAGCGGCAGCGAAGCGGGCATTTCAGAAGTTTTCCAGATGTTCCTCCGAGCTCTCACGTCCGTCTCCATCAAATCAGAATTGTGCACGGTCCCCTAATTGACAGATAACAGATATCATTCACCGGAGAGGCCTCGCGCACTGCCGTCGCACCACCATCTCCTCCTCCTTCTAAGCTCCCAACTATGATCTTCTTTCAGCCACAGCTCACTGATGTCCAGAACGTCATACCTGCCAATCTCGAACTCTGCTACAAGATCATCTACCTTTGTCTGTATACTGCGTGCATTCGAATACTGTATAACTCCTGTACTCAACACCCTTTTCAATTTTGTCTCCATGTTGCACTACAACTCATACCACTGATTGCAATTTTGCCTTACTGTCTTCACGACCTCTCTGCACACTGCATCTATTTGTATACCAACCAGCCCATTCTCAGCCCTGTTACTCTGGTTCCATCCCCCTGCCAAATTAGCTTGAACCGGCTCCAAAAGCTCTAGCAAACCTGCCCATAAGGATATTGCATCCCCCTGGAGTTCAAGTGTAACCCGCCCATTTTTTCCCAGGTCGTGCCTTCCCCAGAGGAGATCCCAAACATTAGCTCCTACGGTACAGAGCTGCTCTATACTGGCCCCCTATTCCCTTTCCCTTTCCTGACGATGCTTGACCGCAAGACGTTCTAGGCCAGGGGCCGGGTGAGCAAGACTGAGGCAGAACCATCACGTCTGCGCACAACGAAGAGTTAACCATGAAGCACAGCCATTGAAAGCGATCCCAGGAGAAATCTGAAACCCTGATTCCTGCTCCAGTTCCTCAGGCACGCATTCCTCTGCCAAATCATCCTATTCTTATCCTCACTGGGGCTTGCCACGAGCATTAAACAAGCTATTACTACCCTTCCGCTTCTACATGTCATCTTGATACAGGTATCAGCCTTCATAAATCAAAGGTATTGAGTACAGGAGATGGGATGTTATGTTGAAGTTGCATAAGACATTGCTGGGGCCTAGAGTATTGCATGCAGTTATGGGAAAGATGTAAATAAGGGTGAAAGAGTACTGAAAACATTTACAACAATGTTGCCAGCTCTGGAGGACATGAGTTATATGGAAAGATTGAATAGGTTAGGACTTTATTCCTTGGAACGTAGAAGATTTGAGAGAGGTATACAAAGTTATCAGGGGTATAACCAGTGTAAATGCAAGTTGGCTTTTTTCCACTGGGGTTGGGTACAACGAGAGATTATGGGTTAAGGGTGAAAGGTGGAAAGTTTGAGGGTAACATGAAGGGAAATCTTCACTCGAGGGTGGTGAGAGCGTGGAATGGGCTGTCAGCACAGGTGGTGCATGCGAGCTCGATTTCAACATTCATGAGGTTTGGATAGGTACATGGATGATGGGGGGTACAGATGGCTATGGTGTGGGTGCAAGTCGCTGGGAGCAGGCAGTTTAAATGTTTCAGCATGGACTAAGTGGGTCGAAGGGCCTGATTCTGTGCTGTACTTTTCTGCGACTCTATGCATAAGAGTCTGCACTCGGAGTACAGTGTGGAGTATTGATCACTCTGTTATAGGGGAAACCGTGTTGATCCAGAGAGGGTGCAGAAGAGATTTACGAGGATGATACTGGAACTAGAGAGGCTGAGTTATAGTCATGCTGACTTTTTATTCCTTGGAATGTACCAGAAGGAAATCCACGGCAGGGGAGGGGCTGGGCTTCAGGATTAATTACCCCCATAAACAGCCCGAACCTTTCCTTGGGATAAGCCACTCTGCCAATTATCCCCCATTTTCATTCAGAGGAGCCACGGGGAGGGCACTCAGGCCGGTCCCGTTATTCAATACGACCACGGATGATCTACGCTGATCCCAGCTGCAGTGCTCGTTCCGCTCAAGCCTCAGTTCCTCGCTAATTCACATATTTAACTACCTCCACCTCAGATATACCCATCAATCCGGCCTCCCTGCCCTTGGGTCTAGAGTATCCCAGAGAACGTACAGGCAGTCATAGAACTTCTGAAATTTTCACATGTCTCCATTCAGAATGAGCGGCCCCTTATTTTGCAACAGTCGACCCCTGTCCACAGCTCTGATGATGAGAAACACCCTATCAAAATACTCAACAGACTCCCCATCAAGCCCCCTTGCGATCACGTCTGACTATATTATAAACTCAGGTCTCAGCACCACAGGTAACCATCCAATAAATTACCCCGGTGAATCTCCTCTGGACTGTCACCAATGTAACTCTTGTCGTGTCTTTTAGCTCGGGGAACCAAATCTGTGCATAGAATTCTAGTTAACACGCACAGCCCGAAACATCGACTGTTTATTCATTTCCATAGATGCTGCTTGGCCTGTTGAGTTCCTCCAGCATTTTGTGTGTATTGCTTGGATTTCCAGCATCAGCAGATTTTCTCTTACTTGTGATAGAACTCTAGGTGCTGCCTCACCAACACCCTGTACAAGGAGAAACGCCACCCTGTTTCTAAACTCCGCTCCATGTGCAGTAAAGGCCAAGGTGCTGTCAGCCATCTTAACCTCCTGTTGGGCCAGGATGCTAACTTTTTTTTCTTACCTTCCTAGGCTGGAACAGCCAATCCATCTGAACTTCTGCACATTTGCAGTTTGTCTCCAGTTAGATAAAAATCCGCCATTTAATTTCTCTTGCTGAGTTGCATTTGATATTGCACGTTTACTCCATTTGACAGCCTCTTGCCCACTCACTCAGCTGACCTGTATCCTGCTGCAGAATCACAACACTATCGTCTGATTCCCTTCCACTGCTACTGGGTCATAAGCAGGCTTGGACATCTCACACCTTGTTCCTGTCCTCCTGGTCATTAAGCAGGGCTACTCCTAGTGTCACCTCCTTCTGGCTGGAAAATGACCCACATGCAAAACACCAGAGGAACTCAACGGCTCAGGCAGCGTCTATGGAGGGAAATGGACAGTAGACATTTTGGGTTGAGATCTGGTCCATCAGAAATGTCAATTGTTCATTCCCCTCTACGGATGCTGCCTTCCCCGCTGAATTCCTCCAGCATTACACATGTTCCTCCAGATTCTAGTATCTGCAGTCTCCCATGTCTTAACTAATTCGGCTCCTTTTTGCATGAACCATTTGCCTTTCAGACAATTCTGACATAGTCCCTCCAATATTGGGGCTTCTAAATTTAGACCATAAGGCATGGGTATTCAGCCCTTCCAGTTTGGGCAGAATTAGGCCATTCAGCCCATCTAGACTGCTCTGACATTCCACCATGGCCGGTATATTATCCCTCTCAACCCCATTCCCTGCCTTCTTACCGTAATATTTGACACCCTGATTAATCAATAGCCTATCAATCTATGCCGTAAATATACCCACTGACTTAGCCTACACAACTGTCTGTGGCAACTAAGTCCACAGATTCCCCACCATCTGGCTAAAGAAATGTTTCCTTATCTCTGATCTAAATGGACGCCCCTCTATCCTGAGGCTTTGCTGTCTGGTCCTAGACTCCCCCACTATAGGAAACATCCACTCTAAACCCACTCTATCAAGGCCTTTCAATATTTGAGATCTCCTTTCATTCTTCTAAACTCCAGTGAGTACAAGCCCAGAGCCATCAAATGGGCTCATATGTTAACCCTTTCACTCCTGAGATCATCCTTGTGAACCTCCTCTGGACCTTGTCCAATGCCAGCATATCTTTTCTTAGGTAAGGGGCCCAAGTGCCATCTGACCAATGCCTGATAACATCTCACATCCTTGCTCATATATTCTAGTCCTCGTGAAATGAATGATAACATCAAGTTTGTTTCCTTACCAACTCAACCCGTGTAGGGAATCCTGCACAAGGACCCCCAAGTTCCTTTGCAGCTCTGATTTTTGAATTTTCTCCCCTTTTAGAAAATAGCCCACACCCTTATTCCTTCTACTAAAGTGAATGACCACTATATTTCATCAGCCACTTCTTTGCCCATTCTCCCAATCTGTCTAAACCCTTCTGAAAACACCCTGTTTCCTCAACACTACTTGCCCCTCCACCTTTCTTAGCATTGTCTGCAAACTTGGCCACAAAGCCATCAGTTGACATATAATGTGAAAAGAGGTGGTCCCAACACCAAACCCTGCAGCACACCACTAGTCACCAGCAGCCAACAAGAAAATGCCCCTTTGCCTTCTATCTGTCAGCCAATCTTCTATCCATGCTAATTCCTTTCCTGTAATACAGTGGGCTCTTGTGTAGCACCTACTCAGAGGTCTTCTGAAAACGCAAGTAAATAACATCCACTGACTCATCTTTGTCTATCCTGTCTGTTATTTCCTCGAAGAATTCCAACGGATTTGTCAGGCGAAACTTCACTTGAAGGGAACCATACCGACTATTTTGTCATGTGTCTCCAAGTACAACAAAACCTCAGCCTTAATAACAGACTCCAACATCTTTCCAGCCACTGAAGTCCGGCTAACTGACCTATAATTTCTTTTCTTCTTCCTCCCTTCCTTCTTAAAGAGAGGAGAGACATTTGCAATTTGCCGGTCCTCCAGAACCGTTCTAGTATCTTCTGATTCTTGAAAGCTCATTAAAAATGCCTCCATAATCTCTTCACCTACCCTTTACAGAACTTTGGAGTGCAGTCCATCTGATCCAAGTGACTTATCAACCCTCAGACTTTTCACCTTCCTGAGTATCTCTCCTTGGAATTAGCAACAAAGCCCACTCCTGACCCCTGACACTCTTGCATTTCTGGCATTTGGCTAGTGTCTTCCACAGTGGAGACTGATGGAAAATACATATTAAGTTTGTCCTCCATTTCTTTGTCCACCATTACTACCTCTCCAGCATCATTTTCAAGAGGTCTGATACCAACTTTCTTTTACTCTCCTGGTTTACAAAACGGTGCATTGGCCTTCATCAATCGTAGGATTGAGTTTAAGAGCCGAGAGGTAATGTTGCGGCTATAAAGGACCCTGGTCAGACCCCACTTGAGAGTACTGTACTCAGTTCTGATCGCCTCACTACAGGAAGGACATGGAAACCATAGAAAGGGTGCAGAGGAGATTTACAAGGATGTTGCCTGGATTGGGGAGCACGCCTTATGAGAATAGGTTGAGTGAACTTGGCCTTTTTTCCTTGGACCTGATAGAGGTGTACAAGATAATGAGAGGCATTGATCATGTGGATAGTCAGAGGCTTTTTCCCAGGGCTGAAATGGCTAGCACGAGAGGGCATAGTTTTAAGGTGCTTGGAAGCAGGTACAGAGGAGATGTCAGGGGTAAGTTTTTTACGCAGAGAGTGGTGAGTGTGTGGAATGGGCTGCCGGCGGCGGTGGTGGTGGAGGCGGATACAATAGGGTCTTTTAAGAGACTCCTGGATGGATACATGGAGCTTAGAAAAATAGAGGGCTATGGGTAAGTCTGGGTAGTTCTAAGGTAAGGGCATGTTCTGCACAGCTTTGTGGGCCGATGGGCCTGTATTGTGCTGTAGGTTTTCAATGTTTCTTTATATATCTAAAAAAAAGTATCTTCTTTTATATCATTGGCTTGCTTAGCTTCATATTTATTTTCCTTTTAATGGCTTTTTAGTTGCCTTCTGTTGGTGTTTAAAAGCTTCCCTTACACAGGCAAATGTGCAATATCCCTATCATCCATTTTAAATCACTATGTTTGCTATTTCAATTCATAATTCAAGCCAGAATAACTGATGCCAAGATTAAGGAAGCTTTGTTGGTCCACAAATCAAAGAGGTCATCAATGTCAGGCAATTCGAAGAACTTCTAGTGGAACTGGAGAAAATCATATGGAAGGCATTCAAAGATGTTACTGAAAAATTTCTTGGCAACTACAGAGCACCAAGCTATGTGCAGCTGGTTGACAACTTGCTTCAAGCACACAAAACCATGAAGTGGAACATGTCGCTAAAGATTCATTTTCTGCATTGCCATTTAGACTTCTTCCCTGCAAATCTTGTCACTGTCAGTGACAAGCTCGGTGAAAGGTTTCACCAGGACATCGCGGTCATGGAGAAACGGTATCAGGGCAACTGGAATCCATCAATGCTGGCTGATTATTGTTGGACACAAACGAGAAGCCTCAGATATGGAGTACAAACGAAAATCATCAACAAAACATTTTTTAACTTAGTGGAACTATTGGAAAGTCATGCAATCAAATATATTATATTCAATAAAAATTAATTTCTTGTTTCTCCAAATTCCTACATGATCCATGTAGTCTGAAATTACATTTGTGTTCAGCTTCAAGCGGTCTATGTTAAGCCAAAAAAAAAAATTCCGAGGAAGCAACACTTCGGAAAAAAATTGTTGCCCAGTGTAATTAGTGTTTCCTGTGTTTGAATGTGTTACTTGAACAAATAAATTGCTCACATCCGACTGCGCTCAGAGTTTGCGCTCTGTTCTGATTAGAAGTTGTTTATTCCCCACACTTTTGGTTATCACCAGTCCCGAGTCCCATTTTCCATCTCGCGTTTTTCACACAGCTCGATTAACCCGCTAGCGCATACGTCCGTGGGCCATGGGAGGAAACCGGAGCACCCGGGGAAGCCACGGGTCACAGCGAAACTACACACACACACACACACACACACAATACAGACACACACACACACACAAACAATACACACACACACACACACACAATACAGACACACACACCCACACACACACACACAATATACACACACACACACACACACACACACACACACACGCACCTCAGAGGAGGCTGGGATCGAACCCCGGTCGCTGAGTCTGTGAGGGCGAGTCTCTAACCGCTGAGTCACGGGGCCGTCCCTCGGGCTCTGGACGTCACTCCTGACGAGGGGTCTCGGCCCAAAACGCCGACTGTTCACTCTTTTTCCACAGATGCTGACTGTCCTCCAGCGTTTTGTGTGTGTGACTCCGTACACAGGCAGTCACGTAACCGCAGCTCATGTTACCGGGAGAAATTGCAATCGGAACGGAATGTTAAATATTTTAAATAGTTGGCTGGTAAGGGCGTGGTAATCCTCCATCTGTCCCCTGGAGTGAAAATTTACAGACAGAAAGGCACATAGATAGGCAGGGAGACGGACACACACACACACACACACACACACACACTCGCACACAAAGAATGAGAGAGAGAGAGAGAGAGAGGGGAGAGAGGGGGAGAGGGGAGATGGGGGAGAGGGGAGAGAGGGGGAGGGGAGAGAGGGGGAGGGGAGAGGGGGGAGGGGAGGGGGAGAGGGGGAGGGGAGGGGGAGAGGGGGAGGGGGGAGAGGAGCAAGATGGGGGAGAGAGAGGGGAGATGGGGAGGGGGAGGGGGGAGGGGCGAGGGGGGAGAGGGGGAGGGGGAGAGAGGGGAAAGAGGGGGATAGAGGGAGGGGGAGAGGTAGGGGGAGAGGGGAGAGGGGAGGGAGAGAGGGGAGATGGGGGAGAGGGGGGAGGGGGGAGAGAGGGGGATAGAGGGAGGGGGAGAGGTAGGGGGAGAGGGGGAGATTGGGGGATAGAGGGGAAAGAGGGGAGAGAGGGAGAGGGGGAGATAGAGGAGAGAGGGGAGAGAGAGGGGGGAGAGGGGAGATGGGGAGATGGGGGAGGGGGCGAGGGGGAGAGAAGGGGAGGGGAGAGAGGGGGAGAGGGAGGGGGAGAGGAGCAAGAGGGGGGAGAGAGAGGGGAGATGGGGAGGGGGAGGGGCGAGAGGGGGAGGGGGCGAGAGGGGGAGGGGGAGAGAGGGGGAGGGGAGAGGGGGGAGGGAGAGAGGGGAGATGGGGGAGAGGGGGAGGGGGAGAGGGGGATAGAGGGAGGGGGAGAGGTAGGGGGAGAGGGTGAGGGAGATTAGGGGATAGAGGAGAAAGAGGGGAGAGAGGGAGAGGGGGAGATAGAGGAGAGAGAGGGGGAGATAAGGGGGAGAGAGGGGGGAGAGGGGAGATGGGGAGATGGGGGAGGGGGGCGAGGGGGGCGAGGGGGCGAGGGGGGAGAGAGGGGGAGAGAGGGGGAGAGAGGGGGGAGGGGGAGAGAGGGGGAGGGGGAGGGGGAGAGAGGGGGAGGGGGAGGGGGAGGGGGAGGGGAGAGAGGTGGGAGAGGAGGGGAGAGGGGGAGAGAGAGAGATAAAGAGGGGGGAGAGAGAGGGGGGAGATAGAGGAGAGAGGGGGAGAGAGAGAGAGGGGGGAGATAAGGGTTAGAGAGGGGAGAGGGGAGAGGGGAGAGAGGGGAGAGAGAGGGGGGAGAGGGGGAGAGAGAGGGGGACAGAGGGGGAGAGAGAGGAGAGGGAGGGGGAGAGAGAGGAGAGGGAGGGGGAGATAGGGGAGAGAGGAGAGAGAGGGGAGAGGGGGAGAGAGAGGGGAGAGGGGGAGAGAGAGGAGAGGGAGGGGGAGAGGGAGGAGGGGGGGGAGAGGGAGGAGGGGGGGGGAGAGGGAGGAGAGAGAGATGTTCACTGATTGACAAAGGAATACGAGGTAAAGTTCACACAGACATAGTCACATTCGGAGAGACTCACACACACAGGACTTAAGGAGACAGCACACCAGTCATGGCAAGGAGAACCCGGACATGTGTTCGGTGTACGGGTGAGATTTTGACGAACCAACCTGGAGGTAAAACCTGAAATTTGCCTCCAGTTGGACCAAGGCCCTGAGAACACACCATCATTAGAGAGCAGGTGCTCAACAGCTTTCAGTGCGGGAGGGATTCACTGCACCCTGGTCTGACCTGGAATATCGCCGTAGAGTTACTGGCGCTGGAATGTCATTCATTGGCCCGCACTTTAGAAGAGATCCGCCGACTGGGACATCGAATCTGCACATACACCAGCGAGTTCACACCGGGAAGAGGCTTTTCACGTGCTCTGTGTGTGGGAAAGGACATACTCTGTCAGAGTCTGAAGATACTTCAGCAAGGTCACGCTGCAGAGAAGCTGTTCTCCTGTCCTGACAGGGGAAAGAATTCATTCAGCTGTCCAACGTGAGAGCGTACCCGAAAATTCACACTGGAGAGCGGCTGTTCACCTGTTCCTACTACGGGAGTCACTCAGCCGTCCCAACTGCAATCACATCAGTGAGTTCACATTCAGAGTAAATTTTATTATCAAAGTACATGTAAGTCACCATATACAACCCTGAGATTCATTTTCCTGCGGGCATACTCAGCAAATCTATAGAATAGTAACTATAACAGGATCAATGAAAGATCAACTAGAGCGCAGAAGACAACAAACTGTGCAAATGCAGATATAAATAAATTAGAACAAATAACGAGAACATGAGATAACGAGTCCTTAAAGTGAGATTATAGGTTGTGGTAGCATTCAACTGCTTTCCGTGTGGGAAGGGTTTCATTTGGTCAATGTAGCTATGAAAGCACTACGAAGTCCACAATGGAGCGAGGCCATTTATTTATCGCGAGTGTGGGAAGGGATATATGAACTCACCTGAGCTACTGAAATATCAGCGAGTTCACAGAGGGGAGTCCCTCTATACTTGTTCTGAGTGTGGGAAGGCATTCAGTTAACCCACCTTAACATGCTCCAGTGAGTTCACAATAAATAGAAGCCAGAGCGAGCAAAGAAATTTATGCAGTCACCCCACCTGCTGAAACACCAGCTACTTCACGTTGAGGAGGAAGTTCAAATAAGCTGTACGTTAAAGTTTTAATCATCACGGTGGCTGAATCCAGTTGCAAGTTCACTGGGGAAACGTCAACTGCTTATTCCTCTCCATCAATGATGTCTAACCCAGTGAGTTTCTCCAGCATTTTGCAGAAAAAGAGCATTTATTTTTAGTCAATGTTTCTAATTGTTGCTGATCTTTCATTTATAGACACATCCCTCTGGTCTGATTCCCTCTGCCATCTCTCTGTAGACTATTCCCCACTCAGCCCTAAAGCCCTGCCCAGTGCTTTCTGACCCTGCTCCATTGTGTGTGTTCCTCCACATTTCCAGCATCTGCAGAATGCTTTGTGTTTTTATCTGCATTTGTAAGCGGGTTGGACTTTGACTTTTGACATACGGAATGCCTGTTGACATATTGTTGAATATATTGTCTGTGGGCGCTTACTGCATTAAAGTAACTCCTGAGTCCCCCACATAAAAATACTGACTGGTTTCAAGGCATGTGGCACAGGGCAGGGGAACCGGTACTTCCAGTCACTTGAAATGGCACCCTACTTACTTACTGCCCGATACACCGCTGGTGTTCAGAACAGCAAGGAAGGCTGTCTCCTAGAGGATCACAACCTTGCTGTAGGGTTTGGAGGCGTGTGCCTCAATGGCCTGGAGAGCTATTTGGCGTTCTGGTTTGACTCTTGGTAGGATTACCCACGCCAAGCAGGTGAAAGGGTAGAGGCCAGACTAAGAGTGGTCCACCAGTGCTCCAGCTTTGGGATTTTAGCTCAGGGCTAACAATCCTGGTTGCTCAAGGGAAATGGCGCCTTGCTTACCCAGAAGTCTCCGGGGTGCCAGAATTCGCCTGCTGCGACCCACTGATCAAATGCGCAGGCGTAAAGTTCGCCGGGAGTTCCGGAACACCGCGCATGCGCGCTTAGTGGACAACAGGCTCTGGAGGATCGGCAGTCGGTAGGAGCGGGGCTCCGGGGGGGTGAGGGCGATCGGGACGCTGAGCTGATCGACTCTCATTTTTTCTTTTTTTTCCGCGTTGACCTAGACTCTGAAAATGGCCCCGAGGGTGTGTACGCGGCCAGGATACGGCGGAGCTGGTTGCAGAATTGGGGTGGCTCCCACAAAAGGACGGAGCCTGCGGCTGGGACTGGCTGTCAGGCCGGAAGTGGGGGGTGGGTAGCGGTGGCAGGAAGTGACGGAGAAGGCGGAAGTAGCGAACGGGAGGGTGACTGGGCTTGTATGCGGGAAGGCAAAAGGCAGATTCCTGGGAAAAGGGAAAATTCAGCGGCTTATCAACCATTGTAGTGGGTTATCGTCTAGTGATGAAAACAATCGACAGCACTAAATAAAAGGAAGGAAGAGTTTAACCTTTTGTTGAGTTTTAAATGTGGACCTGTTTCAGATGTTAAAAAATCCAATTAGATTAACTAGGGATTTGAGAGAAAGAAGCATTTGGAGATATTGTGGGGCATTCTTAGTATCTTGCGAAGAAAGTAAACGTTGTGAGAAAGCTTTGGGATTAAAGCTGTGGGAAGGAAGGAAAATGCCTTCAAGGAATTATATTCAGTAACAGTGGCTTTGGGGAATATTCTCCAGATGTCTCAAAGTCAGAATCAGGTTTAATATCGCTGGCATATGTCATGAAATTTGTTGTTATGTGACAGCAGAACATTGCAATACATAACAGAAACTGTAAATTGCAGTAAATATATATATATATTTAAAAAGTTATATAGGTAGAACAAAAAATAGTGAGGCAGTGTCTGTAGGTTCAGTGTTCATTCAGAAATCTTGTGGCAGAGGGGAAGAAGTTTTCCTGAATCGTTGAGTGTGTGTCTTTAGGCTCCCTGTACCTCCTCCCTGATGGCAGCAATGAGAAGAAGGTGTGTTCTGGGTGATGAGGGTCTTCAGTGATGGATGCTGCCTTTTTGAGGCATCGCTGCTTAAAGATGTCCGGGATACTACGGAGGCTGGTGCTCATGATGGAGCTGACTGAGTTTACAACTCTTGGCAGCTTTTTCCAATCCTGCTGCTGCCCATACGAGGTGGTGATGCAGTCAGTTAGAATACTCTCCATGGGTGCATCAGTAAAAATTTGCAAGTGTCTTTGGTGACATAACTAATCTCCTCAGACTCCTAATGAAATATAGCTGCTGTCATACCTTCTTTGTAGCTGCATTGTTCTGTTTGGCCCAGGATATATTCTGTGGACCAAATTAAAGCTGATTTGGCTGGGGTGAAAAGTTGCTAGATGTTTATAAGGGTTTTGTGGTGGAGTAAGAACAGGTAGCTTATCATTGTTGGTTGAATTTGATAGAAAAAAGTTGCTGGATAAGGTTAATTTAGGTTATATGGTTGAAGTCTGTGCTGTTTTCTCTGCTGTAACTGATGTGTTTTTAGTGCCAGAGTTTGCTCATGTAGGGGTTAAATGGGGCATGGTCGAGGTGGTGGAGAACATGATTATCAATAGGTTTCAACAGATGCATTTGATGTCAGAGAAATGTATACGATATACTTCCTGAAGTTCTCTTTCTTCGCAGACAGTCATGAAAACAGAGGAGTGCCCCAAAGAATGAATGACAGTTAAAACGTTAGAACCCCAAAGCCCCCCCCCCCAGCTTCCCCTTCCCACGCTCAAGCAGCAGCAAGGAAACGACCCCCCCTCCCCCACCAGCAAAAAAGCAGCAGCACCCTCCACCAAGCACTCAAGCATGCAGCAAGCATTAATAAAGACACAGGCTTGCAGTACCCCAAAATCTGCTCGTTCACCCGATAATTCGACATACCACCAGCTCTCTTGGTATCTTGCAAAGATAGTAAATGTGAGAAAGCTTTGGGGTCAAAGGATATAAGGGGAAAATGGTTGTCTCTGTTTCACAGCGAGACAGGAGACGTAACAAGCAACACGCTGATATACGATGTTAAAAATCTGTTGCGTTGCTTTTTCCGAGCTCTGTGCCCAACAGAGTCGGCACCAGCAGGGCGCAGCTGTCCGGACACACAACCCCTAGCGGCTAACCCGCTGCTCCCGATGTTCCGTGTTCTCCCGTGACGCTCCAGCCAGGGGCACCAGCCTAGAATCGGCATGTCCCCAGAGCCATGAAATCCCTGAAGGTGTGCTCACTATGGCAATTATGAGGAAACCGTTAGGCTAAAATGTAGCAGCTCTGGAGGGGAACATAGCTGTGCCTATGCAGGGTGTCCTATTGATCCCGACGAAACCAGACTTCCCTCGGGATCAATAAAGTATGTCTATGACTATGACTGTATATAAGAAAGCTGTGGAAGTACAGTGTGTTAGGCAGGAATGGGCATTTCATATGCAGAAAGCACAGAACACTGTGTCAATGGAAAGTTCATATCCAAAGTACAGAGATGTTAAAGGCATAGCGTAAAGTCCAGGATCTATAACAAAGGATTTGATGATTTTTTAAAATATATAAACCAAAGTTGCTCATTTTCATGGCAGATGTGGTAAATGGTCCAGCATGAGTAAAAGTAGAAGAGAAAAATTATATTAAAAGTCACACAGTAGCGTAGTGGTTAGCACACCTTACAGTACTGTGCCCCAGTTCAATTCCCGCCACTATCAGTAAGGAGTCTGTACATTCTCCACTTGACCGTGTGGGTTTCCTCCGGGTGTTCCCATTTCCTCCCACAGTCCAAAGACGTACCAACTGGTAGGTTAATTGGTCATTGTAAATTGTCCCGTGATTAGGCTGGGATTAAATCGGGGGCTGCTGGGTGGTGTGGCTTGAAGGGCTGGAAGATCCCATTCTGCACTGTATCACAATTAAAAAAATTAAAATTACAGGATAAAGGACTTTACTCTTGAAGTTATAAATTACGCTTTACAAGGTGGAGTCATTAATGTTCAGACTTGTTAGCTAATGATGAAGAAGTTAAGAAATGTATTGAAGAGATACCAGATAAACCTGATGTTATATGTGTACGTTGAAATCATCTGTAAGTTTATGATACAAGGTTATGTTGTTATGAGACGTGATTGGAGAATGGGTAATGGAGGAGGAATGGCTACCTTTGTCAAAAATGGGATAGCACACAGAGGTATGGAACTTGGGGCTGTTTATGAGTCGATTGTGGTTGAAATTTGGGGAAAGAACAGTAAAGTACAGATAATTTTTTTATAACCCTTGTGAAAGGTTAACACTTGATATATTGGAAAGTGTGGGTGGAAATGGGAAATGGAAGGTTATACGGTCTGGAGATTTTAATACTCGTGATACTATGTGGGTTTGTAGTGGGACGGTGGTGGATGACTTTCCGGGAGACAAAGTGGTGTGCTTGAATGATGGTAGGAGTAAATATTGAACAACACTGTTTCTGCTATAGATCTTACGCTCTGTATCTAAGGGTACAGCAAGTGTGTGTGACTAGGAAGTGTATAGTGATACAGCAGTGCGGAGTGATCATTTCCCCGTTATCTGTACAGTGGATCCGTATCTGAGGGAAGTTTCTTGTATCCCCAGATGGAATTAAAAAAATAGACAACTTGGGATCTGTTTGATGATTTATAAGTAAGTAGGTTTCCAGATCATTTGGTTTTGGAGGATGTAAAGATGAGTAATACTGTCTTAAGTCCTGTACTCAACTCAATAGCTGAGGCAAACATAGTCATAGTCATACTTTATTGATCCCGAGGGAAATTGGCTTTCGTTACAGTTGCACCATAAATAATTAAATAGTAATATGTAAATTATGCCAGGAAATAAGTCCAGGACCAGCCTATTGGCTCAGGGTGTCTGACCCTCCAAGGAAGTTTGATGGCCACAGGCAGGAATGACTTCCTGAGTCTCTGGCTGAATGTACTCCTGTGCCCAACCAGTCCATTATGTAGTGGATGGGAGACATTGACCAAGATGGCATGCAACTTAGACAGCATCCTCTTTTCAGACACCACCGTCAGAGAGTCCAGTTCCATCCCCACAACATCACTGGCCTTACGAATGAGTTTGTTGATTCTGTTGGTGTCTGCTACCCTCAGCCTGCTGCCCCAGCACACAACAGCAAACATGGTAGCACTGGCCACCACAGACTCGTAGAACATCCTCAGCATTGTCCGGCAGATGTTACAGGACCTCAGTCTCCTCAGGAAATAGAGACGGCTCTGACCCTTCTTGTAGACAGCCTCAGTGTTCTTTGACCAGTCCCGTTTATTGTCAATTCGTATCCCCAGGTATTTGTAATCCTCCACCATGTCCACACTGACCCCATGAGAAACACGAGGAATTCTGCAGATGCTGGAAATTCAAGCAACACACATCAAAGTTGCTGGTGAACACAGCAGGTCCTGACAAAGGGTCTCGGCCCGATACGTCGACTGTACCTCTTCCTAGAGATGCTGCCTGACCTGCTGCGTTCACCAGCAAATTTGATCAATAGCTGAGGAATCAGTTGCCTAGATCGTTGGGTTATAGTAAAAGGAGGGCTATTCCCTGGTGGATGGATGGTTTGCGATGGAGCGGAATAAACCTTGTAGGAAAGTTGAGCAGTGTTACTCCTATTCATCTTTCATACAATATAAAAGAGCTCAAGTTATAGTTAGAAAATTTGTGAGAAAGGCAAATAAAATGTATTGGAGAACATACTATGATGGTATTGGGTTACAGAAGTTTGGGGCATGATACAGAAAATAGGAGTTAGAAAACTTGGTGTATTCCTGGTTTTAGCAGGGAGAAGGTTGAAGTAACTGACTCTGAAAAAGCAGAATGATTAGCAAAAACAGATGTCCATGTACAGGTGTTCTGATGTGGAGGTTGGGATTGAACTCTGGTTGCTGGAGATGTGAGGCAGAAGCTCTAACCACTGGGACACCATGCTGCCCTTCAGACACCGTGAAGGGTCTCAGCCCAAAAACTCCATTTAGAACAGAGTTGAGGAAAAACTTTTTCACACAGAGGGTTGTGGTTCTGTGGAATGCTCTGCCTCAGAAGGCAGTGGAGGCCAATTCTCTGGATTCTTTCAAGAAAGAGTTAGATAGAGCTCTTAAAGATAGCGGAGTGAAGGGATATGGGGAGAAGGCAGGAACAGAGTACTGATTGTGGATGATCAGCCATGATCACAGTGAATGGTGGTGCTGGCTTGAAGGGCTGAATGGCCGACTCCTGCACCTATTGTCTATTAAAATGTCAACTGTTTACCCTTTTCCATGGATGCTGCCTGGCCTGCTGAGTTCCTCCAGCATCTTGTGTGTGTTACTCTCATTTGCAGCATCTGTAGATCTTTCCTTGTCAGTTACATAGTTCAGTCAGTTTTAGTAATGGAGAGAGGTCTTATACAAAACCAGCTTTTGCAAGCAATCCTCAGATTTCTGAGAAGAAAGAACGTTCCACTTCTTGCTTGGATATTGAATTTACATTGTGTGAACTTAAAAGGGGCTATTAATAGTGCTGGTCAGACAACACCAGGAAAAGGTGAAGTTTGTTATAATATGTTTACACAGTTGTCAGATTTGTAACTTGCATTGGTTTTGAAATTTTTTAATATAATATGGGTTGTAGGGTGACATCCTGCTTCCTGGAAATTAGCGGTTGTTAACCCTGTATAGAAACCTGGTAAGGAGCAATGGAATCCTTCCATTTATAGATCTGTTTCACTCATTTCACACATATGAAAGATAATGGAATGAATAGTTATAGCAAAGTTTTCTTATTTTGTGGAAACTAGTGGAAGATTAGCTGTATACCAGTCTGGATTTCGTAAAGGGAGAATGGACTTGGACTCAGTGTTAAGTCTGGAATCTGATATTCGTAAGGCCAAAGTTAATAAAGAATCAGTGGTAGCAGGTTTCTGTAATGTAGAGCAGGGGTCCCCAACCTTTTTTGCACCGCAAACCGGTTTAATATTGACAATATTCTTGCGGACCGGCTGACCGGGGTGGGGGGGGGGTGGTGTTCAAGTAGAGTTAAACTCACCTCAACATGTCTTTTACAGTTAGGGTTGCCAACTTTCTCACTCCCAAATAAGGGACAAAAGTAGCAGTCAAATCCCGGGACACTTTACCCCAGGAAAGACTACAATGACCATGAAGCCTTGCATGGGCACCTGTGTGCGCACATGTGCCGTACGTGCTGATTTTTTTCCCCACAAATGGGTTTTGGCTTAATCTTCCCGACTACTCTGTACATACATTATTTCTACTTTATATAGGCTGTGTATTTATTATATCATTCCTGCTTTTACTATATGTTAGTGTTATTTTCGGTTTTATGTGTTATTTGGTATGATTTGGTGGTTATTTTTTGGGTCTGGGAACGCTCAAAAATTTTTCCTATATAAACGAATGGTAATTGCTTCTTTGCTTTACGCCATTTCAGCACGGAAGGTTTCATAGGAACGCTCTACCTTAGCAGGGGGAAGTACGGGACAAGGGGTTGTATGGGACAAACCAATTTAGCCCAATATACGGCATGTCCCGGCAAATACAGGACAGTTGGCAACCCTGTGTTCAAGTTCAACAGTGCGTGACAGGGAATAGTCATAGTCATAGTCATACTTTATTGATCCCGGGGGAAATTGGTTTTCGTTACAGTTGCACCATAAATAATTAAATAGTAATAAAACCATAAATAGTTGAATAGTAATATGTAAATTATGTCAGGAAATAAGTCCAGGACCAGCCTACTGGCTGATGAGGAAAGGTGCAGCTGACTCATATCGTTTCCTCGCGGCCCGGCGGTTGGGGACCGCTGATGTAGAGAAAGCTTATGATATGTTATGGACATAAGGATTGCTGCTTAAGCTGGAAAAGATGGGAGTAGGTGGTAGATTGTAACATCAAATCAGTGAGCTGTTGGCCTGCCCCCCCCCCACCCCACTTGCTGTGAACAGGAGCGATACCTCTCCCACCCTCATTCATGAGAGAGAGAGAGAGCCTGTGAGATGTCGACGTGTTGGGATCGACAGTAGTTTTTGATGGACTCCAGATCACGGTCTCTGGGGGCTGTGCTATTGCTTACATGGTGGATGGGGGGTGGGGAAGGGGTTGATGCTTTGCTGCTGCTTGTGCATGGCAGGGGGGGGCTTTGGGGTTCTAATGTTTTCTGTCATTTGGAGGTTTTCGTCTGTTTTAATAGACAATAGGTGCAGGAGTAGGCCATTTGGCCCTTCGAGCCAGCACTGCCATTCACTGTGATCATGGCTGATCATCCACAATCAGTATCCAGTTCCTGCCTTATCCCCATAACCTTTGATTCCGCTATCTTTAAGAGCTCTATCCATCTCTTTCTTGAAAGCATTCACAGACTTGGCCTCCACAGCCTTCTGGGGCAGAGCATTCCATATATCCACCACTCTCTGGGTGAAAAAGTTTTTCCTCAACTCCATTCTAAATGGCCTACCCCTTATTCTTAAAGTGTGGCCTCTGGTTCTGGACTCACCCATCAACGGGAACATGCTTCCTGCCTCCAGCGTGTCCAATCCCTTAATAATCTTATATGTTTCAATAAGATCCCCTCTCAGCCTTCTAAGTTCCAGAGTAAACAAGCCCAGTCACTCCAATCTTTCGACATATGACAGTCCCGCCATCCCGGGAATTAACCTTGTGAACCTACGCTGCACTCCCTCAATAGCAAGAATGTCCTTCCTCAAATTTGGAGACCAAAACTGCACACAGTACTCCAGGGCCCTGTACAGCTGCAGAAGGACCTCCGTGCTCTTATACTCAATTCCCCTTGTTATGAAAGCCAGCATGCCATTAGCTTTTGTGGATGTCTGAAGAGTTAGGAATTTCAGATTGTATACCATATACATTCTCTGACATTAAATTGAACCATTGAAAATGTTCAATTGGATTCAAGAATTTTTGTGTGACAGGAAGATGGAGGTTGGGGTGAAAACAACGTTCTCTATAAGAGTATGAGATAGAGAATGGGACTCCGCAGGGGAGTGTGTGTAGCCCACTCCTTTTCAATGCTACGATTAATGATATTTTCTCAAATGTTGGCTCAGATATTTCCAAATCGTTACCTGCTGATGTTGCAGTGTGAAAGAGAGGCAGGAATATAAATTATGTGGTTAGGAAAATGCAGGCAGCTTTTAATGAAGTAGAGGAATGGGGACATCGGTGGGGATTTAAATTTTCCGTTGCAACGACTCAAGTTATTTGTTTTTCTCAAAGGCACATTACACCCACAATTGATCTCAACTCTTAAACAAGAGTCAGTGGTAAAGTTTCTAGGTATATGGATGGACACAAGGCTAACATGGAAGGTGCATGAGAATAAAATTCCAGAGAGGTGTAACAAAACCTTACTGCGTTCAGGTGCTAAGTTGGGCGGATTGGAGTGAAAGTTGGAGGTCACTTCAGCATATGTATATCGTTTTAATCAGATCTGTCTTTGATTTCGGATGTGTTGCTTATGGGCCAGCCTCACCAGTGATCGTGCAGCACCTAGATAAAATTCAAGCTCAAACATTGAGATTACGTTGTGATGGTATTAAATAATCCCCAATTCCGGTGTTACTGGTAGAAATGGGTGAAGTGCCTTTACATCTATGCAGGTTACAGTTAGTATTGGTTTACTGGGTTAACGGAAGAGGGCATAAAGTTAGTTATCTAATATTGGCAACGTTAGTAAAGTATTGGGAGCACTCTACTACGAAGTTATACTGACACATTTCCAGATTGGACGTGCTAGGTTGAAAAATTTGTTGTTCAGAATTAATATGCATGATATGAGCATTTGTATGGAGTGCTTTTCTCAAGAAACGGTGCAGCATATATTGCTTGGGTGCAGTTCCGATGAGGTGTAAAGGCAACATCTAACTGCTAAACTGAGATCCTTGAGACAGACAGAGTTAGGGTGTCACTGCCATCGTAATATATATGTCTGTATTTGACTGTCCAAGCTTGTGGATATTATTTGAGGGGATTGGAATTAAAGCGAGTGTACTTGCTGTCTCTTTGATGCACACTCCACCTCAGCAGGTCAGTTTGGATGCCTGATCCTTCAGTTAACAGATGAGTTGCTCATTTGGTTTGAAACTCGTAACAGTGTGATGACAAATCTGGCTCACCATAGAATCTAAAATTCTCTCAGCTGAAATTCTGATCTTCGCCCTTTAACGTCTTTTGTAAATCTATTCACAGGTTAGAAGTGGCAAAGAATTCGTGTAAAGGAACCTCAAACACAACACACCTCTGTTCTGCTGTGTCGGTCCAGATTTTTAAGGAGTGGCCAGATATTTCCTTTGTAACAACAAAATACCTGTTGTCGATCCTTGGAAATGAAGAAGCATCTCATCCCAGCTGGACACATGCTTTGTCTCTGAAATGTTGTAAGTCGGTGAGATCCACTGGAACCGGGTTTGTTCAGCATTTGTTCACTAGAGATGAGTTCTTCAACTGCATTGATTGTGCAAGGGATTCACTGTGTCTGACATCTGACTTGATAAATTGCCGGAGAGCTGATAGCAGGCAGGTATCATTGACCTGCTCTCAGGGTGGGGAGGGATTCGCTCACTCAGCCCTCCTGAAGATACATCAGCAAGTTCACTCCACAGTGAGACGGTTCACCATTTCCGTGTGTGGGGAGAGATCACTCAGTCAGCCCTCCTTCAGACACACCACTGAGTTCACGAGGCAGAGGGACCATTCAACTGTTCTGTGTGTGAGAAGTGATTCACTCATTCATACCTCGTGATGAAGCAACAGCCAGCTCACTCCGAGGAGAGGCCGTATGTCTGCTCTCAGTGTGGGAAGGGATTCACGCGATCATCCTACCTGCAGACACACCAGTCCGTTCACAGTGGGGAGAAACCTTTTGTCTGCTCCGTGTGTGGAAAGAGGTTCACTCGGTCATCTGATCTGCTGACACACCAACGAGTTCACACTGGTGAAAGGCCGTACATCTGCTCTGATTGTGGGAAGGGATTCATTCGGTCATCTGATCTGCAGACACACCAGCGAGTTCACACTGGGGAGAAGCCGTTCACCTGCTCAGACTGTGGGAAGGGATTTACTCAGTCATCTCAACTGAAGGTACATCAGCGGGTTCACACTGGGGAGAGGCCGTTCACCTGCTCAGACTGTGGGAAGGGATTTACTCGGTTATCACACCTGCAGACCCACCAGACAGTTCACACTGGGGAGAGACCGTTCATTTGCTCTGAATGTGGTAAAGGATTCACTCGGGCATCCCACTTACGGACACACCAGTCAGTTCACACTGGGGTGAGACCATTCACTTGCTCTGAATGTGGAAAAGGATTCACTCGATCGTCTGACCTACTAGCACACAAGTCAATTCATACCGGGGAGATGCCATTCACCTGCTTAGACTGTGGGAAGGGATTCACTCAGTCATCCCAGCTGAAGGTACACCAGCGAGTTCACACTGGGGAAAGGCCATACACCTGCTCTGAATGTGGGAAGGGATTCACTCGGTCATCCCACCTACAAGCGCACCAGTTAGTTCACACTGGGGAGAGACCATTTACCTGCTCTGAATGTGGGAAGGGATTCACTCGGTCATCTGACCTACTGGCACACAAGTCGGTTCACACTGGGGAGAAGCCGTTCTCCTGCTCAGACTGTGGGAAGTCATTTACTCAGTCATCTCAACTGAAGGTACATCAGCGAATTCACACTGGGGAGAGGCCGTTCAGCTGCTCCGAATGTGGGAGAGCATTCAGTCGGTTATCCCACCTGCAGACACACCAGGCAGTTCACACTGGGGCGAGACCGTTCACCTGCTCGGAATGTGGGAAGGCATTCACTCGTTCATCCCACCTTCAAACACACCAGTCCGTTCACACTGGCGTGAGACCGTTCACTTGCTCTGAATGTGGGAAGAGATTCACTCGGTCATCTGATCTACTGGCGCACCAGTCAGTTCACACTGGGGAGAAACCGTTTGCCTGCTCAGACTGTGGGAAGGGATTTACTCAGTCATCTCAGCTGAAGGTACATCAGCGAGTTCACACTGGGGAGAGGCCGTTCACCTGCTCTGAATGTGGGAAGGGATTCACTCGGTCGTCCCACTTGCAGACGCACCAATCGGTTCACACTCGGGAGAGACCATTCACCTGCCCCGAATGTACAAAGGGATTTTCTCAGTCGTCCCACCTGCAGACAGACCAGTCAGATCACACCGGGGAGAGACCATTCACCTGCTCAGACTGTGGGAAGGGATTCACTCAGTTATCTGACCTACTGGCACACCAGTCAGATCACACTGGGGAGAGCCTGTTCATCTGCTCTGAATGTGGGAAGGGATTCACTCAGTTATCCCATCTTGTCAAGCACTGTTGAGGTCACACTGCGGAGGAAGTTTAAATAAACTGCGTGTTGGATATTTGCCCCTCATGGTTGCTGTATCCAGAAGTTCAAAAGCGGCAGTTAATGTCAGACTGCAGTTATTGCTGTTGCTCGTCATACTCAGTGCTCCACCCTGGTCACTGGGAACGGGAGAAGTTTCTTCTGCTGATTTTCACCTTTAATGGGACTGGAGTTTAATATTCTGCACCTGTGACAAACAAATAAATAAATTCTATTTTAAACTCTGTCTCAGATATTTAGAGAACCTCCAACACACCATGTGTACAGTAGGGGGTCAACTCAGCCCAGCTGATCCCTGCCAGTGTTCGTGTTCCACGACAGCCCTTTTCAATCCATCCCTGCTGTCCACCTCTCCCTGTGGCAAAGGGTTCCAAATGGTCACCACTCTGCGGGTGAAGAGGTTTCCCTTGAATTTCCTGCATGACTTTCTGCAGACTGAAGGAGAAGATGAGTTCACTGCAATTATGTCTGATGTTCTTAGTCCCTCAAGATCTCTGGGCTGAGGAAGAATGACATTGGTTGTTAACCTCCTTATTCCCTTCTCTTTTCTAAGGATTTGGGACTCAGAGCAAAATTATAATTCTGAGATGAAATACAGTTAACGTATCTATCAGATGAGTAGATAATCGATTTCCTACCAATTGAAGTGGAACAATGAGATCAGGTCCGATGACCATACCTCGGTAGATAAAGGGAATATTTCAGACTGAAGCCTGAAAGGAAGTCCTGGATCCGACTTCCAATGCATTAAAATGCCAATTGGAGCTGCATGGGAAATGCAAACTCTTTGTGTCACTTTTGGTTCTTTAGCAAATCGCCTTTGTCGAATATCATCTGCTTCTGCACCCTTCTGCGGAGTGAGGCCTTGCTTCTTCTACTCTCCCTGGGTGCATGATGTAGAGATTTTGGGCGACGAGTGACCTGTAGCATTCATACTGGAAAAGTTTCATACATTAACAATTTCCAACACGGATGTCTAATCACCTATCCTTGGCATTCATTAGCATTGCTGTGGCTGAGTTCAATCAGTCTCCTCAGGGTCACACTGATCAGAAAGTCTCCAGGTCTGGCTGTAGAAATACTGTTAGCTTCTCGTTGGGTACTGGGACATACCAGAATTGTTAGACTGTAACAATGGACTGAGCCAAATCACGGATACTGCAGGCAGGATTGACCCATTGTGAGACATTCAGCGAATTTGATGGTGAGTACAAATGCTCGAGCCATGACCAGGTAGACGATGAGGATTTGTTCTCTTAACTAGCATGGAGTCTCACCGTAACAGTGTGATGTAAGAGTTTACCTTAGAGACTCTGAAATTATCTCATCTGAAATTATGCCCTTCGCCCTTCAATGCCTTTTATAAACTTTTTACAGGGTGAAAAAGGCAAATGATATGTGTAAAGCAGTCTCAAACACAAGAACACATCAGTCCTGCTGTAAAAGTCAGTTCACCATCGATCTTTGAATGCGGCGGTGGATTTGCTAGATAGCATCTAGATCGATACCACACCAGTCGCAGCAGGGAGAACCTGGACATGTGTTCAGTGTAAGGGTGAGATTTGGATGAAGCAACTTGGAAATAAACGTTGTAAATAGCCTTTGAGTTACTGAAGGGAATGAACAAATATTTCCTTTGTTACACTAGTATATCAGTTCTCAGTCTTTGGAAAAGAAAGCATGTGATCCCAGCTGGAAACTGGCAGGTTGCAATCAGCACAAGATTTATTAAGAGCTCGGGTGCTCTGGGAGCTTTTCATCAGGCTGCAATCATAATGATCTAATAGGCACTTGGCAGAGGCCAATAAAAAGAAGTGAGGTGTAAGCAGAGTGGCCATTGTGCAAGTGGGCAGTGTTAGAGTGGTTAGGTTTGGCCAAGCACAGGTGGAGGTTCTAAGTAAGTTTCTAGTAAGTTTTTTTTTGTGAGTGCATAGCTAGTGCACTGAAAATGTGTCCAAAGTTAGTGGCACGTTCCTTGTGTGAGATGTGGGAAAATTTGGGAGACCGCCTGTCTCCCTGATAACTACCTGCATAAAGTACATCGAGCTGCCGCTGGATGACTTTCTGCTCATAGGGAAAAATGAGGAGATGATAGATGGGAGCTACAGTCACTTTTGAGCTCCAGGAGGCAGGTACTTGAGTGACTTCAGGAGAGGGAAAGGGGATAGGCAGCTAGTGCAGAGTATCCCTTGGCTATTCCCCTGGATAATAAGTTCTGAGTTCCTCTCCGCATCTTCTGGCACTTTGGGTGGCAACCTTGCCCTTGCACTTTTGTGTTTTTCATGAGGCCGAGTTGCTAGCTCGGTGCTCAACACTGCACAGATGGAAAGCATGCAGGGAGATGGCCAGATATGAACCCAAGACCACTCACCTCACAGTCTGGTGTGGATGTCACTACACCACTGGCCAGCATCAATATTAAGTATACAGCTTTGAATATAGTTGGGTGGGAGGGGATGACCTACCTGGGAAAGCCATGGTGACCTTATCTCTGGCACTGTGGTTCAAAGGGAAGGAGGGAAAAGAATGCAGTAATGATAGCGGATTCCATAGAGAGTTTCTGAGGACGTGAAAGAGTCACGCGGTTGGTATGTTGCTTCCAGGTTGCCAGGTTAGGGATGTCTCAGATCAGGTCCATAGCGTCCTAAAGGGAGAAGGTGGACAGCTGGAAGTTGTGGTACGTATTGGTACTGATGACATAGGTAGCAAAAGGGAGTAGGACCTGCAGAGAGATTTAGAGTTAGGCTGAAAGCTGAAAAGGAGGACCTTCAGAGTAGTAATCACTAGATTGCTGCATGTGCCACGCGCCGGTGAGGGTAAGAATAAGTTGATTTGAAAGATGAATGCGTGGCTTAAGAATTAGTGCAGGGGCAGGGTTTCAGATTTCTGGATCATTGGGATCTCTTCTGGGGAAGGTATGATGTGTACAAAAAGGGTGGGTTACACCTACACCCAAGAGGACTAAAATCCTTCCAGATAGGGTTGCTAGAACTATTTGGGGGGGAGGGGGGAATATGGTTAAAGTAATATCGCAGAGGGATGGTAACTGGAGTGACAGGGCTGAGGAAGGGGCAGTTGGTATACAACTAGATGCAGTATGTAGTGAGACTTAAAAAAGACATGATAGGGCAAAATTGCAGACAGTGCAGTGCGCTTAAGTGTAACGAACAAAATCGAAAAGGGTGACGAATGCAGGACTGACGGTGTTCTGTTTGAATGCATACAGTATACAGAATAAGGTAGGCAATCTTGTGGTGCTTTTCGATGATTTTAAGTTCCCTGGCCCCCACCGCTTTATTTTCACCATGGATGTCCAGTCCCTATATACTTCCATCCCCCATCAGGAAGGTCTCAAAGCTCTACGCTTTTTGGATTCCAGACCTAATCAGTTCCCCTCTACCACCACTCTGCTCCGTCTAGCGGAATTAGTCCTTACTCTTAATAATTTCTCCTTTGGCTCCTCCCACTTCCTCCAAACTAAAGGTGTAGCTATGGGCACCCGTATGGGTCCTAGCTATGCCTGCCTTTTTGTTGGGTTTGTGGAACAATCTATGTTCCGTGCCTATTCTGGTATCTGTCCCCCACTTTTCCTTCGCTACATCGACGACTGCATTGGCGCTGCTTCCTGCACGCATGCAGAACGCGTTGACTTATTAACTTTGCCTCCAACTTTCACCCTGCCCTCAAGTTTACCTGGTCCATTTCCGACACCTCCCTACCCTTTCTAGATATTTCTGTCTCTGTCTCTGGAGACAGCTTATCCACTGATGTCTACTATAAGCCTACTGACTCTCACAGCTATCTGGACTATTCCTCTTCTCACCCTGTCTCTTGCAAAAACGCCATCCCCTTCTCGCAATTCCTCCGTCTCCGCCGCATCTGCTCTCAGGATGAGGCTTTTCATTCTAGGACGAGGGAGATGTCTTCCTTTTTTTAAAGAAAGGGGCTTCCCTTCCTCCACTATCAACTCTGCTCTTAAACGCATCTCCCCCATTTCACACACATCTGCTCTTACTCCATCCTCCCGCCACCCCACTAGGAATAGGGTTCCCCTGGTCCTCACCTACCACCCCACCAGCCTCCGGGTCCAACATATTATTCTCCGTAACTTCCGCCACCTCCAACGGGATCCCACCACTAAGCACATCTTTCCCTCCCCCCCTCTCTCTGCATTCTGCAGGGATCGCTCCCTACGCAACTCCCTTGTCCATTCGTCCCCCCCATCCCTCCCCACTGATCTCCCTCCTGGCACTTATCCGTGTAAGCGGAACAAGTGCTACATATGCCCTTACACTCCCTCCCTTACCACCATTCAGGGCCCCAAACAGTCCTTCCAGGTGAGGCGACACTTCACCTGTGAGTCGACTGGGGTGATATACTGCGTCCAGTGCTCCCGATGTGGCCTTTTATATATTGGCGAGACCCGACGCAGACTGGGAGACCGCTTTGCTGAACATCTACGCTCTGTCCGCCAGAGAAAGCAGGATATCCCAGTGGCCACACGTTTTAATTCCACATCCCATTCCCATTCTGATAATGTCTATCCACGGCCTCCTCTACTGTAAAGATGAAGCCACACTCAGGTTGGAGGAACAACACCTTATATTCCGTCTGGGTAGCCTCAAACCTGATGGCATGAACATCGACTTCTCTAACTTCCACTAAGGCCCCACCTCCCCCTCGTACCCCATCTGTTACTTATTTTTATGCACACATTCTTTCTCTCACTCTCCTTTTTCTCCCTCTGTCCCTCTGAATATACCTCTTGCCCATCCTCTGGGTCCCCCCCCCGTCTTTCTTCCCGGACCTCCTGTCCCATGATCCTCTCGTATTCCCTTTTGCCAATCACCTGTCCAGCCCTTGGCTCCATCCCTCCCCCTCCTGTCTTCTCCTATCATTTTGGATCTCCCCCCCCCCAACTTTCAAATCCCTTACTCACTCTTCCTTCAGTTAGTCCTGACGAAGGGTCTCGGCCTGAAACGTCGACTGCACCTCTTCCTACAGATGCTGCCTGGCCTGCTGCGTTCACCAGCAACTTTGATGTGTGTTGCTTGAATTTCCAGCATCTGCAGAATTCCTGTTGTTTGATCTTGTGGTGCAGTTAGAGCTTGACAGGCATGATGTCTTGGGCATCATTGACTCATGGCTGAAAGAAGATTATAGTTGGAAAAGATTCACATTGTATCGAAAGAATAGGCAGGTAGGCGGAGGTGATGAGTGAGCTCCACTGTTCCCTCTAAGCTGGGAGATTGTGCAGCCACACAGTAACGGAAATGCTCTTACACACATCGCCTTTGTTGCCACACGGATGGAATTTTCTTTTATGTAATGTCAATATTATTTTGAAATCTATGTTAATATAATTGTGAAATAGTGTGTAATTGTGTGTTAACGAATATAATCCATAAATATTCTAAATAAATGTACCACAACATTTACTTTGAAACATTTTAGAGCTTTAGCATATTTATATTGTCAATGTTTCAACTTACAGCGCTGTTACAAATTGTAACAATAAGCACAGAATGGAAGCCAGTAGCTCCTTGTTAATATACCGTCAGCCACTGAACACCAACGCCATCTAGTCAAAACATTTTATTTTTGCCATTGCATTTGTCAGTTGTTTTGACTGCTTGGCATCGTTTACTTGTGTTGTGGTTTGTGTTTGATGTGAAATTTTTTTGTAATCAAACTTTAAAAAAAATCAGCGTAATGAGAGATTTTTTACTTAAAATTGTTAGAAAAATGTAAAAACTTTTTTTATAAAATTGTTTGCATGACTAGTTATATTAAAATTATAATTTTTTCGGCTTACCTTGTTAAAATTTTCAAATAATAATTATTATATTTGTATTCTCTAATAATAATTATTATTTTTGAGTATCCTAAGGATGTCATAAAGAAAAGCTGAAGAGTTAAATGCTTTGAAGAACGAAGCTTGTACAAAATTTAAGGTAGAATTGCTTTTTTGCAGCTTGTAGATACAGAACTACCATCTTCACATCAAAAAAGAAAATTGACAATATTTTCACATAAGAAGATACTTGAGATGTATGCACTATTTGTGCAGCAGTGAAAGTAGAGGGTGAGCTCAGTGGTGGAAAGAAATTGGAAGAAGGGAAGCTAGATTACTTGAAACGTCTTAACCAGAGAATTCATATAGGTGCCATTATCAAATTACACAACCAGAAGAAATGTGGAATTTTGCACACGTTAACTGAAACTCCAAAAAAGTGTGAAGCAAGAGTGAAACAAGATGTTTGAAAGAAATCTAACTCTGATCTGGTCTAAGTGGTAGTTGATAACATCATCTTAGCAATTAAAATTTAATGTTTTATTCGGGAAATTCATGCTAATTTGGCTAAATCTGTTTATATCCAAAGAGTTGGCACAATGAGAATGTGTTGAGTGCATCAACTTTGTGTTTCAGAAACAGATAATGGAAGAATTGTGGAAATCTGCTTTCCATACACTAATTGCTGACTGAAGTACAGACATTTCTGAACTGAAAATGACAAATTTTTATTTTGTTTCTGCCGGAAAATGAAACTTCCTATGAGACTGTTGTGGGTATTTTGAAACTAACTGTATGTAACAGTATCACTATGGTTGAAGCAATCTTGATATTCTTATGTTTACATCAGATGGGGCAAATGTTACGCTTGGCAAGAATAATGATGTGACAATTCTTTGAAGCGAATGGCAGGGTTTTGACCCTGCTGCTATTGCAAACGCAACCAATTCTGAATGTTGTGAGACTGACAAAAGAATACTCAATTACTATTACAAACTATGACGAAAGTGTTGCATCGAAAATATTGCAGCAATACTTTGATTTCAAATTTGTCATTTCTGAGAAAGTTAAGACTGTTTCAATTAAGAAATTCACTGACATGTTGAACTGCGTGCTTAAAAATGAAGAATCTGAAGAACTGTCAATCCTTGTCGGAACATTTCAAGCTTCTAGTGCTAACTGTGAACTTGGATTCAGTCTTATCAATTCACTCAGTTGTAAATCCAGAAACAAACTAGAAGAGGAACATTTGGATGATCTAATGAGGATTGATATGTGTCTTTCATCTGTGAAGTTAACCGGACAGTGTTTATAGACTATGGATTTGTAGTAAAGATGGATGAGAAATAAGTTTACAAAACATGAAAGATTTTCTTTGTTGTACTGTATTTCATTATACCCTTCAATTAATAAATAAAATAAAATGTATGTGTTTTAAAAAATTTTCATTCTAAATATGCATGCATATTACAAAAAGAGTGACATTTAAAGTGCCGCGGTTACTTTATACTTTATTGTCGCCAAACAATTGGTACTAGAACGTACAATCATCACAGCGATATTTGATTCTGTGCTTCACACTCCCTGGATTACAAATATTAAATATTAAAGATACTAAAAATAGATAAAATCAGTAAATATTAAAAATTTAAATTATAAACCATAAATAGAAAAATGGGAAGTAAGGTAGTGCAAAAAAACCGAGAGGCAGGTCCGGATATTTGGAGGGTACGGCCCAGATCCGGGTCAGGATCCGTTCAGCAGTCTTATCACAGTTGGAAAGAAGCCGTTCCCAAATCTGGCCGTACGAGTTTTCAGGCTATGTAAAAATTTCCTGCTCAGAGTAATGTTTGGTCCACACAGCTGTAAAAAAAAAATTACAAGGATGTTGGGTGGCTCAGTTGGTTAAAAAATGAAATCAAACCTGTAGAAAGAGGTGATGTAAGATTGGAAGATATAGAATCCTTGTGGGTAGAGTTAGGAAACTGCAAGGGTAAAAAGACCCTGATGGGAGTTATACATGCGTCCAAACAGCAGCCAGGATATGGGCTATAAATTTCAATGAGAGATAAAAAAGTCATGTGAAAAGGCCAGTGATTGTCATGGGGGATTTCAAATTTAGGTAGATTGGGAAAATACCAAGAGGAGGAATTTGCAGGATGTCTATGAGATGGATTTTTAAAGCAGTTAGTGGTTGAGCCTACTGGGGGAACGGCAATTCTGGATTTGGTGTTATGACAAAGGTTTGATTAGGGAACTTAAGGTAAAGGAACCCTTAGGAGGCAATGATCGTAATATAGAATTCAACCTGCAGTTAGAGAAAGAGAAACTAAAATCAGAGGTATTAGTATGATAGTGGAGTAAAGGGAATTATAGAGGGACGTGAGATGAGCTGATTACAGTTAAATGGAAGAAGACACTTGCCGGAGTTTGTGGGAGCAATTCGGAAGACAGGATAGATACAGTACATCCCAAATACGAAAAAGTATTCTTAAGTGAGAATGAGTAACCATGGCTGACAAAGAAAGTCAAAGACAGTGTAAATGCAAAAGGGGAGGCATATAATATAGCAAAAATTAGGGGGAAGACAGGGGATTGGGAAGCTTTTAAAGCCAAAAGAATGCAACTAAAAAGCCATAAAGAGAGAAAAGATGAAATACAAAGGTAAGCTAGCCAATCAAAATATACAAAAAGTTATTCTCAGGTATATGAAGAGTAAAAGATGAGATTAGATATTGGACCACTGGAAAATGATGCTAGAGATGTAGTAATGGGGGGTGGGGGGGGGGGGAATGGCAGACAAACTTAATCAGTATTTTGCTTCGGTCTTCACTGGAAGACACTAGCAGAATGACGGAAATGTGTGTGATTGTCATTGCTATTATTAAGGTGAATGTACTTGGGAAGCTAAATGATCTTGATGTAACTAAGTCACCTGGACTAGATGGAGTACATGCCAGGCTTCTGAAAGATAGATAGACGATACTTTATTGATCCCGAAGGAAATTAGTGTCACAGTAGCACTACAAGTGCACAGATAGACAAATACTAGAAGAGCAGTAAGAAAGAATAAAAAATAAGTTGCCTCTTACAGTCTAACAGGAAGGGTTCATCACTTCCCCGGATGTAGGTTAGCCCAATGGTCAAGGGTAAGAATTACCTCATGTAGCGCTCTTCAGAACAGTGCACTTGTTTTAATCTATTACTAAAAGTGCTCCTCTGTTCAGCCAAGGTGGCATGCAGAGGGTGAGGAACACTGTCCAGGATTGTCAGGATTTTCTGCTGTGTCCTTTGTTCGACCACAGCCTCCAGTGTGTCCAGTTTGACTCCTATAACAGAGCCAGCCTTTCCAATCAGTTTATTGAGCCTGTTGGCATCACCCGTGTTGATGCCATTGCTCCAGCACACCACGGAATAGAAAATTGTACTGGTGACAGAGGAGAGTCGGTGGAATTTGTGCATCTGGATTTTCAAAAGGCTTTTGACAAGGTCTCACACATGAGGTTGCTTAATAAGTTAAGAGCCCATGGTACTGTGGGGAAGGTACTAGTATGGATGGAAGATTGGCTGACAGGAGGCAAAGAGCGGGAGTAAAGGGAGCCTTTCTGGTTGGCTGCTGTGACTAGTGGTGTATTGCAGGGTTTGGTGTTCTACCTTCCGCAGACAGAACATAATGTAGAGAAGCAAAGAAACATAGAAAACCTACAGCACAATACTGTGCCAAATATGTACTTACTTCAGAAATTACCCATAGCCCTCTATTTTTCAAAGCTCCATGTACCTATCCAGGAGCCTCTTAAAAGACCCTATTGTATTCGCCTCCACCACAGTCTCCGGCAGCCCATTCCACACACTCACCAATCTCTTCATAAAAGAACTTACCCCTGACATCCCCTCTGCACCTACTTCCAAGCACCGTATAACTGTGCCCTTTCATGTTAGCCGTTTCAGCCCTGGGAATAAAGCCTCTGACTATCCACACGATCAATGCCTCTCATTATCTTGCACACCTCTATCAGGTCACTTCTCATCCTTTGTCACTCCAAGGAGAAAAGGCCAGGTTCACGTAACCTATTCGTGTAAGGCATGCTCCCCAGTCCAGGCAACATCCTTTGTAAGCCTCCTCTGCACCCTTTCTATAGTTTCCACATCCTTCCTGTAGTGAAGTGACCAGAACTGAGCACAGTACTCCAAGTGGGGTCTGACCAGGGTCCTATACAGCTGTAACATTTACCTCTCAGCTCTTGAACTCAATCCCACGGTTGATGAAGGCCAATGCACCATATGCCTTCTTAACTACATGGTCAACCTGTGTAGCAGCTTTGAGTGTCCTATGTACTCGGACTCCAAGATCCCTCTGATCCTCCACACTGCCAAGAGTCTGACCATTAATACTATATTCTGCCATCATATTTGACCTACCAAAATGAACCACCTCACACTTATATGTAAGAATAAATGATTACACTTTATAACTCTTTTAGGTGGTGCAGTTAGTAGGAAAAATAATACGAAGGCGCCACTCAATAAGTTTATCGGTCTTGTACACAAAATATAATTTGTTGGCGCTAACGCCTTCCTGATCAATCCACAATCGACCTCCGAACCGTCGAATTCCGGTATCCGCCGTTCGGGAACCACCAGCTGCTCCCACACTTGCCCTCATCATTTAATATGACAGAGAAGCCATTTCATTAGCCTTAGCAGTTAACGTTACTGAGAACCCTACATTCTCCCCTCACCGAATTTGGTCATGCCCTCAGGACATTCAAATAATTTACCAACCCTTCCTGCAAAACACAGAGCCCAATCCAAGTGCAGAAAGCAGTGACATAGCTTCCCAAAACAGTAGAGATCACGCCCTGTTCCCCAGGCGCCACATAGGCCAACCTTTCCGGGGGGGGGAGGGGATTCCTAATTCTCTGAGACCTCCGCACCTCCTCTTTTAACTCTTCTGCCTCAGACACTATGGGGCTACGTGGCAAATCCTCCTGTGAGCGGTCACTCAAACCCCTCTGCACCCTGGAACCCCCTGTCTCTCGCTCAGGCCCCACCTCCTCTCTTTCAGCATCCTGCGGTATCCCCGGCTGCCCACTAATAGCCCCCCCTTACCCCACCTAACCCAGTGGGAGAAAGACCAGGAGACTCTTCCTCCATCACAGGAGAGTCAGCGAACGGCAGCATGTACCTCACATCTGAATCGTCATCCTCCGAATCAGTATCCCTTTCAGGGGCTGGACCCGGCCCAGTCTCTTTCGCGGTGGGCTCTTCCATCGCCCCTCACTTCTGCAGAGTCCTCGTACTAGGTGTAGACTCCAAGTTGGGCTCTAGGTCTACCTGCACTGCTTGTTCCAGGGGCAACAGGTGGTTCTGATGGAGAATCTTGACAGGTCCCTTCCCCTCCTCGGGCCTCAGCCGGAAAACCGGTAGGTTTGGCATCTGACTCTCCACCACATGGGGTGTGGCCGCCCAGCGGTCAGCCAGCTTGTGCTTTCCAGGTGATCCCAAATTCCTTATGAGGACTCAGTCTCCCGGCAGAAGCTGGGAGAACTTCACTTTCTGGTTAACCCTCCTCTTATTTCCCCGATTCTGCCTGGTGGCCACCACCCCAGCCAATCTGTTAAGCCCTTTTCAACTCTCTCCTCATATCAGACACTTACTTCAGATAATGCTTCGGCAGGACGTCACCCGCGTCAGTCCCGAAACAGCGGTCAATGGGCAATCTCGCCTCGCCCAAACATCAGATAATAGGGCAAATATCTGGTAGCTTAATTGCGTGTACAGTTGTAACAGTGAACCAGATGCATAATACGTTGACTCCATCTGCTCTTTTTGCTGATCTCCAGAGTCCCGAGCATGTCTAGCAAGGTCTGATTAAACCTCTCAGGCTGGGGATCGCCCCGCGGGTGACAGGGTGTGGTCCTCGATTTCTCAACTCCCAGCATGCCCAGTAACTCATAGATGAGCTTACTCTCAAAGTCCTGGCCCTGGTCACTATGTATCCGCCGGGGAAGGCCATAATGTATAAAATACTTCTCCCATAACACTTTTGCCACCGTAGTCACGCTCTTGTCCTTGGTAGGAAAAGCCTGAGCATATCTAGTGTAGTGGTCCGTGATGACTAAGACATTCGTCGTGTTGCTGGCATTGGGTTCTATGGACAGAAAATCCATACACACCAGGTCCAGGGGCCCTGCACTCTGCAAGTGTGACAGAGGAGTGGTCTGCACAGGCAGTGTCTTCCGGCGTATGCAGCGAATGCACGACTTGCAGTACTCTTCAACCTCCGACTTCATTCTGGGCCAGTAAAACTGGTCTTTGAGCAATCTATAGGTCTTTTCCACCCCCAAATGTCCAGAACCATCGTGCAGTGACTTCTGGTACTTCTCAGGCAGGACCAATTTCCAACACCGAGGTCGGTCCGGGGGTGACGTTACCCGGTATAAAACTTGGTTCTTCAACTTCAACCGGGGCCATTCCCTCAGTAATGGAGGCAGCAAAAAGTATTTTGTTTTCTCCGCCCGCGGATCCCCCTTTTCCACTGTGTACCAAACGGTGCCAATGCCTGGGTCATCTCGCTGAGCAGTGGCCACTTCCCCAGGACTTAATTCCGGCAGCTGCTTGGTCTTCAGAGCAGTCAGGTCATAGTAAACTGGGGGTAGGTTGTCATCAGAAGCACCCAATGGGTCCACTGCGCGATCCGGCCTCTCCCTTTCCTTAGCCTTCACGGTAATAGCAAACTGACACATGGCCTTCAACCCAGGGGCAGGAATGCTCTCCCACTCCTCGTCCCTCTCCAGTTCCTCATGCGCCCGTCAGGACAAAGCGTCCGCATCGACATTCCGGCTCCCCGGCCAGTACTTCAGGCTGAAATCATATACCGACAATGCCACCAACCACTGACGGCCTGTAGCATCCAGTTTCGCTGAGGTCAGGACGTAAGTGAGCAGGTCATTGTCCGTTCTCACCTCAAACTTGGCCTCGTAGAGATAGTCACTCAGCTTATCCACCACCGCCCATTTCAACACCAGGAACTCCAACTTGTGGGTGGGATAGTTTCTCTCGGAGGGTGACAAACTCTGGCTGACAAACGCTACAGGCTTCAACCCGGTGCCCTGATCCTAATACAGGATGGCCCCTAATCCCTCTTGGCTGGCATCAGTGTATAGTACATAGGGCAATCAGGGGTCCGCAAAAGCCAG